>NW_016161619.1:16238-49775 GCF_001687245.7 Rhagoletis zephyria
ATATATATATATATATATATGGTGGCGAGAACGTAAATAGAGAAACCTTCATTATTTTTTTATGAAATTATAGTTTACTATCTAAAAAAATACAACATGTAAATGAAAATTTAAAAGCTTTTTTAATCAGGAATTTTAACAAATGTTCATTAAAATTTTAAACTTTTCAATCAGCTTTTTTAGAATATTCTTGAGTATGCAATTTTGCAGCCCATCAAATTTGTATATAACAAAGCGCAAGTTTGAAGAAACTGCGTCAGTTTTTTACTGGCGTAGTTTCTTCCACACAAAGTATGCTTAAACATTTTTTGTATGGGGGAAAGGCTTCCTCAAGTGGGGATGGTAGTGCCGGCTAACGTATACTCAAGAAAGTCACTGAAACGGCAAAAGCAAAGACATATGAGGCGAGCAGTTACCTTTGTACTCTAAAGAAATTGGCGGAGAGATGTTTAGCGTCATCTTAGTTTACATCATATACAGGATTTTTTGTAGCCCATCTACTTTTGGTATAATAAAGAGCTTTTCGACAGGCTTCATAGTTTCTGAGAACTTTATTAACCATTCCTGATTTTTTTTTTTTATAAAAAAAAAGTTAAAAAGAAACTAAATTTTAACAGCGGAAGAATTTAAAATATCACAGATTCTGTGTCAAAGCTAGTTTTGTTACAAACAAATCAAGCTACTAATTAAGAAAATCGATGGATAAATAAAAAGGAATAAGTCGTCAGATGAAAATGCGCAAGGATTTTTTTGTACATATATGAGCAGGAAAGAGTGTACATGGCGTATGAGTAACATCAGGTAATATTTCCTCCTGAAGCGTTCAAGAGGCCTTTATACGATGTTTCCACGATTCGTAATTCACACACATTAGTAATTCGTTTGGCAGCTCTAGTTCTTGTTCTTGTTATTGTTCTACGCTATTTATTATTACTTTTTTGTACTGCAAATATGGAAGATGGAGCTATAATTTAAGTAATCATCAACAATTTTAATTTATTTAGAGAATATTTTATTAATATTATTCTATAACCAGAAAAAAGTGTCAGCAATCGGGACGAGGCCGGTGAAAACTTTGATATATTTCCAATAAATATTAGAGAAGGCACCGATTCGTTCGTCATTCGCATGGTAATTCGATCTGAATTACCTTTAAATGTGGTAATTCGCTCTCAAAAGTTTGTATGGCAATCTTTGATTCTTCTTGTTTGGAAATCAATACACACAATACAGATTTATTGTATTTTCTGCAAGTCAATTAAAAGGTATCACCTCTGATTTCCTCCTTAATCTGCTATGAGTAAAAACTAAACCAATTTTACTTTCAAGCAAAATTCCTTTTCCATCTTTTCTTGCCAGACAATAAAATAAATCAGCCTTATCATGAGTTTCATTTTCCCCGAACCGGTTTACTTTTCACTCTTGGTTTCCATGGTTTTACTATGAGCGGATGACGAATTTTCGGGTGAACTTTTTTCCCGGCGAAACTCAAGATAAGGCAGAATATGTTAGAAATTTACAAAAAAAATGCCCTGCGCTTGCTAAACCACGATATTCAAAATTTTTGATTTCGTACAGAAACCTCTTCTGGAGTATGGTTCGATATCCTGAAGACAAAAAACTATTGAACAATCTCACCCAGGATTTTAAAGAAACCCCTAATAATGAACGCAACACCTCAAGTGAGCGTTAACTAAGAACGCAACTTCAGCTACAGACTACTCTCTTTTGAGTGCAACAATAAAGCTGAAAAGGCCTCCCTGTCTGAGTCCGCAATCAGGAGGGAAAATATTTAATGGACAAAAATATTTTTAGAAAAGGCGGATACATCTGGATGCCATCAAAATATCGAGTCCACAACCAATACCATGGAAAAGGTACAAACTATTTTGAATTATACCTTTTAAATGGACCCATCCAAACATAAATACACTAAGGCGAGATTTAAAAAAGCAATTCGAAAATTAAACCAAAACAATTAAAAGCAGTGCTGTCTCCGGCTAAGCCGAAGGCTTCATACTTTTCATGAACATCAGAAAAATTTTCTTTAACAGTTTGGCAGCTAAATAAAATGTTTATGTTCACAACATACATAGATAAAGGAGCTAAATGTAAAATATATAAAAAAAAACTAAAGAAGTACAAGTTCGGGCGAAACCGAACTTCATATAACTGGCGCACGTATTAATTATCGTTTTTTCACCAGCAAACGTTTTTTCTCAATGTCAAACAGTTTCGATAATATGCAAGGTTATATTGAAATAATTGGACCGAGTTTGATGGAAATCGATAAGGCAGTTATCGATATACACACATGTGGTTATAAGTGGGTGGTGCCACGCCCAATTAACCAAAATCAATAATTTTGTGTCTTGTTAAGAGTTTGTTGTAAGTTGGGGTCTTTAGTTATGGAAATATCGCAGTTTACGTATTTCTGAAATTTACCGCTATACGGTAAGCGGCGGTAATTTAAGTCCGATTTCTAAAATTTTCAATGTATTGCTTTTTTGCGCCAAGTTTGGTAAAAATTGATCAACCGGGCACCGAGATGCACGTATTTAGGCGTAAGAGAGCGGTGCCACGCCCATTTTCCAAAAATTTTGCGAAATTTCAATTTCTGCTAAGAGGTCATTGCATATACCGATTTTTAGTAAATTATATGGGAGATAGGTGTGGTTCTTGTCTGATTCCAAAAATGTTCAACAGGTTTCTTAGTTGGGCTCTAAGCAATGGGATGTGACCTAATTACAAGCAGATTACTTTAGCAATTACCTCAGGAGGGCACCACTTTTCTGATTCATGTATTTAATGCAGTCCTCGCAACAAACTTAACACCGCCCTAGTGGAAATTTTCACAAATAAAAGTGGCACTCAAACCCGGAAAATGTGCAGGTAAAGTTGAATCACACAGAGCAATTAATTTACTACCCATTGTCTTCAAGGTTATAGAAGTGCATTTACTTAAAAAGCTGCTTCCAATTAAAGGAGAGAAAAAACTCAAACCAAATCACCAATTTGGTTTCATAAAAGATTGTTGAAAGCTTAACTCGAAAGCTTTTGGCTGCATCTGGCACGAAGGACTACCCTACACTCGATGAAGAAGAAGTATCACTATTCGTCTAATACTCGTTGTGTTAAAATGAATCTTTAAACTGTTGAGGGATTCGCAACGGTGTCGTAAGTATCGTATTGTTGTTTGTCGTAAACTTTAAAAGCCGAAATAAATGTTTAGAGAACTTGAAGCCACAACCAACTTTTTTTTAACACTAAGAAAATGCATAAAATGACTTTGATGGTACTCTGCGAACCCCCTTGATATGTTTTTATGCATTTAAAGTTTACAACATACAATGCAACAAAGAATAATCTTTCAATGTCACAACGCGAAAACTATCGTTTAGATAAGTCACTTAACGAAAGGAACTCAGACTAAACCTCAGAAACCTTCAATTATCAGTTGAGAACAAAGTACTCTTATATTTAAAAATTATAAAACCCCTCTGAACGTACTGTATTCAGCGCTAGAGCACCGCAGCAAACTGCAATATTGAAATATTCCAAAGTTTTCAATCAAAAGTTTTTGAATGACTGTAAATGCCCAATATTACGTCGCAAATGACCAAATCCATTGTCATCTCAAATTTCCAACTGTTGTCGATCGATTAAATCAAAAGATACATAATTATATTGTATCGTACAATCAAAGGCTGGAAACTCCCCCAAACCCCTATATAAACGAAGTGATAACCTGCCGGAATCTTTTCACCCAACTGAAAAGGAAGCCAATAAATGAATTACTATGCTAAGCGTTCAAGGTGATCACAGGAACGGAATGGTTGTACCACTGGGTGCACTTCATACATATTGAAAAATTAATAAATTGTTAATTGTATCAAATACAGATGACAATGAGAATTGGATGCTTAAAAAATGAAAAAAAGTCTACCACAATCTGGCCGGTGGTCAAGACCCCAATCAAGTCTTTGAAATAAATTTAAGAAAAATAAACGAAGCACTAGAAAATTGCACTCACATGAATATACAGAAATTTATTAAGAGAGTGCGATTGAATACCCAAATGCATATCAAGAGTAGAAAATCTTAGAAAAAAAAATCTCACCTCTAATAATTCAAGGATTTAGCCTTTTAAATAATATTTCATATTTAAATTTCAAAGCATAAGTTTTCTAATAAATACACAAAAATAAAAAACTCACTCAAACGTGACATGCACCTGTTCATGAGTACTAAATATATGCGATTATCTCGAGGACTTATTTCACCATCAGTCACAGCAATAAGATAAAAGCAATAATATAATAGCTACAGAAAATTAAATTAAGTCATTAGATTAAAAAAGTATACTAATTAAGAAAATCTTAACAACTCATGCTACTTTAGGATGATGTGTCCATTGTTGCTTATTCATCCAACTGAGACAAATGGGAAATCACTGAAGAGTATGCTCCCAAAGCTGGTGGTTTTTCATCGCCACTTAAGTGACTTTATATTGCCCACATATGTACATACATATGTATATATTTACATATACCTATGTATTTACTATATACATACTGCTGATTCATTCGTTTTAAAATAGGTGTCCGCGCTTTTTCATTTGGCACGTATCTCTATCTAATAAGTCTATTTCATGGCACTTTTCTCTTAATCTTTTTACAAATATAAACGCATGCTCAGGTATCTTTGTTTTAGGTGTACTGTCACTTAAAATTGTTGTTATCTACCTAATTAATGTAAAACGTCATTGAGCATATAGCCAATTGAAGTGAAAAGCCAATTTTCTTTTATTCTGGGCATTTACCGGCAAAATGATGAATAATTTTGGCTAACATGCATGGATACACATACTACATATATATGTATGTAACTACATATAAATAATGAAGTAATCAGTGGAATGTTATGTATGTATGTGTATGGCAAGTGTTAAAAAAATGTGTTAGACGTTGATGGCTCGATGATGAGCTACTTGCGGCTTGTTTACTAATACACATTTCAAGGTTGACAAAAAGTGTGCGCTTGTTCTTGTTCGAATTTCACAAAAAAAAAGAAAAAATTTTATTGAAAGCAGGTAATTTTTGAGCTTAAGATTAGCGTTAATTTCTTCATGATCCAATGATCGGATTTAAACCAAATTAGTATGGGATCACCTGTGAGGTAGGACTTTTCCTTTGAAAAAAAGAATTACAGAAATCGGTTAAAGTGGTCCAAAGTTATGCGGTAGCATACATAACAAAAAACAAATACAAATATTTTGACGAATTGATAACCGTCTCCTTTTTGTGAAGTCGCTTAACCAGTATGTCAACAGTAACATACACGGGTATGTTTTGCGCAGGGACCTAACTTAACAGTTATTGATCAAAACTGTCATGGAAAAACTCACTATAAAGGACATGTTCTATAACTAAGTGATGCAAACCAATAGATTTCTTTTTTCACCGAGACTCGAATTTGAAAATAATTTTTTATTTGTAATTCCAAAATAACAATTATTTTTGATTTTTATATTTTATGTCTTAGATAACAGTTGCTGAAGACTTTTATTTATAAACTTTTTTTACTTTTAAAAGTCATCAATAAAAATCAATCGCTGACTTTTATTTTTAAATCATTCGTATAAAAGTCATTAATATTATTCGCAGTTCAAATGGTGTTAGGAAACAAAAGTTTACTACGGCTTATACAAATGAATTTTATAAGTTTTATTTAAAAAATAAAGGTCAGTGACTGATTTTTGCTTATGACTTTTGTAAATAAACGTCCTCGATAACTGTTATCTAAGACATATTATTTAATAGTCAAAAATAAGTAACTGTTATTAGCAGATTACTTAGATGAAAAACTAAACTAATTGTAATTTAGTATTTATAAATTAAAAGTCAGAAATAACGGTTATTTAAGGAGTAATTAAAAAAAAGTCAAAAAATAATTGTTAAACAGCATAAACACTGTATTTACGTACACACTTCGCCAAAATATTTATATGCAATGAAATCGCACACAATCAAATGAGTTTACGTTTATTATGTATTTTTAGTAAAATGAACTGTTGTTTCACACCGACATTAGAAGAGTGTTGCCACATCTAAGAAAATAACAATAAAAGGGAATAGTTTTCCTTTTCAGCGTTAAATTAGTAGTAGAGGAGGTTATGGGGTTAAACACCCCCAATATATATAAAGAAATATAACCGACGCAGGCGAAAATTCGCGCGATTTTTTATTAAAAATATTCATTATTTATCGAAGTATCTATTTTTATAAGCAAAGCGCCGCAGTCGAAAATTTCCAATAAAAAATTGCGCAACTTTTTATTAAAAATATTCATTATTTACTTAAGTATCGATTTCACCGAAGTATCGATTTTTATAAATCGCGCGATTTTTTATTACAAATTTTCGATATATGTACATCGATATAAACATTACAATTTTACTCATAACTCATTTTTGCCTTGGCCGCACTTCAATAAAAACCCGTAATTGTGGTGACACTTGCTCTTACTGTCGGCCAGTGTTATTGCTGTTTGTTTGTGAAAAGTGCTTCAAGTTGTAAACACATCTACAAACGCGTTTTACTTAAGTAATTGATGAATAGATATATATAGTACTTTAAGTACTGTCTTTAATGGGCTAAAAGACTGCATACTCAGAACCATTCTAAAAAAATTTTAAATTTATAATACTTACTCATTTTACTCAACTTCGGTGTAAAAAAATTCATAACTCAAATTATTGTACAGTGCACCCCATGGTACTATACTTAAATATTGCGCAATACTCAGTGCTACCATTGTTATTTTTTTTTAATTTTTTGAGATGGCATATTTTCAAAAACTATTTTTTTTATAAAAAAATTTGTATGTGAAAAATTTTTCAAGAAAAAAACTTTAATATTTCTTTTCATAGAGAATTTTGATACGTGTACGTTTGAATTTTTCAAATTTTTTCCTCGTCCCGTTCTCGAGATATTTGGAAAACTATTAGGTCGAATTGTTTTTGTTTCTGTGCTGTAAAGTTTTTAAAAATGTATTAATCAAGCTCAAATTTCATATTNTTTAATATTTCTTTTCATAGAGAATTTTGATACGTGTACGTTTGAATTTTTCAAATTTTTTCCTCGTCCCGTTCTCGAGATATTTGGAAAACTATTAGGTCGAATTGTTTTTGTTTCTGTGCTGTAAAGTTTTTAAAAATGTATTAATCAAGCTCAAATTTCATATTTATTTATTATTTATGCATGTTTGTGCATCAACTCTAAAAATTTTAAACAAAACAAACACATGAAGTGTGAACCCCGTCCGTTTTGGTATGGATCGCCCCATATTTATTAAAGTGTTCTACCCTGGCGTGGAAACCAAATACCTGACGCTTGGAGCTTCAAAATCCAACTGGCTCTTTATTTTATTTCATGTATACAAATGCTTAACCTGATTACATTAGTTATGCTTATAACTGTGCTTAGCTAGTGAGAAAATTCAGTTTGCTCGTTTGCGCTGCTGAGCGAGTATAAGAGTATAACAAACAAAACAGTAATTGCAGTTCGATACTAAACCATAGGATCTACACCTTATAACCTAACTTAATATTTTAGCATTCGAATATACTACATTTATATACAAGAATTGCTCGTTTAATATAATGACCTTCTTTTCTCGATGATACCGGCTCGAGGGTGACACTTCTGACCAGTTCATCGTCCACACAGTTGACTGCGACAAATACACCATTCCTCATGGTAACAGTTGTTGTTTTAGGGATGTCGGAAAAACATCTATGCATCGACAACATCGATGTTTTTCTTCGATGCATCGAAAATTTTCGACTCGATGTATAAATGGTCGATATATCGATTCATCGATGAATCGATGTAGTTTGAAAACTGACTAGACTAAGCTGTCTGATATGGGTTCGTATCTTGGCTGCATAACGACAGTAGTCCGAGTCGATTTTTGGGTCTCGGAGTGTGCGTACGTCTAAAAAACTGGAAGCGTGGTTCCGTCTATCACAACATGATAGAGTTGGTTTTTAGCTTGGTTTTAGCTTGATGGATATTTTGATGCTTGAACCTAGTACTACATACTAACATGTTTCGGACCCGGCGAAGTCGATCATCCTCGGTGCGTCATCGGATATTTCAACGTAGAGTACGGCTGCCAAATTATTTGCCTCATGGCTGTATGACTAAAAAAATTCAAATTTTGAGTGTTTCATACAACCACATATCATCATAATTCATTCATCTCTACGGCTTGTGCCACAAAACTACATTGCTTATAATACGAGAAATTACCTCAAAATAATGTAATGCTAGAACCAAAGCAAATGTGTTTATAAGGCATATATTAGAAGTGCCCTGGTCGGTGGGTTCAGGATTATGCCTCTCACCCGAGGTTTTACATTGGGTGCAGACCACAATGCTGGGGGGGAGGTGGGTTCTTGACCGAATACCGGTTTATATAGCGAGCCGCTTGCTCCAAGACAGACGCCCGCTTGTAGCTGAACCTACTGGTGAACAGACGCTGTAGACTTCAGCGAGCTTCCTCTAGATATTATCGGAAGCAACAATCTACACAAAAAGGTGGTTATTTTCCCGGGTATTTCACACGAAAGTAGGCTAACTCTTGAATGGTTGATGTTTCATATTTCGCACGTTTAATAATCTAGAGAAGTTATTCAAAATTTACGTTTTTGAAGATTTCAACATAAAATTTATAAACTTGACAAGGAGAATATGTTAAGTTTAACTGATAACTAAACTTCCTAATATAGACAAATATATGTATCTTTGCATCTGTGTTTTTGTACAGCAACTGTTTGAGTTTATCAAACTTTTATTGCGTTTTCCCACAAAATTTTAATTTCGAAATAATTCTCTATATGATTAAATGTGCGATATGTATCTAGATCATGCAGTTCCGAAAAGAGCAAAACTACTTGCGACTTGCACTCTATTATACTTGAATTTAATATGCTATAAAACTGAACACCTACAATTTTTCTATAAACGCAAAAATAAGTTTGTTAACATTTCTTTTTAAAATTTCAAATTTTTTTCCAAAGATTTTTTCGTTTTGGGGTGTGGCCAATAATTGTTTTCAACTATTTTTTACTATGTAACATTCATTAAGGTCCAAATTCACAGTGCGTAGTTAACCACTGATAAGAGTTTAACTTTCGATTTTCATTTTCACAACGCTCAGTTAACAAAAGTTTAAATCAGCATGCCCCCATAGTTGAAATTTTGTGAAGTTAAAATTTTTTTTGTGGTACGAATTTCAAATTTGAATAGAAAAGTATTGATTTTCAGACGTTATATAGTTTCAGGCGATTTGAATTTCCATATTTAACTATGTTACTCAATATAAATTCAAAGTTAAACTCTTGTTGGTGGTTAAGTTAATATCGTTTAACCAAGCACTGTGAATCCGGCCCTAACAGAAACAGGAAAATCGATTTTGCTCTAAATTGATGCTTTCTCGGCGCTTTGCACTAAACATTTTATATAAATAAATAAAAAATCAGGCACCAACCCCCTCCAACCTACCAGCTTTCATTAAAAAAATTACAAATTGGTTAAGATTTTGATGCTGTGTGCCATTTTGAAGCCTACTTCATAATCAAATATAGTAAAAAAGTCTTTCGTAAGACAAATAAAAGACGGCAAGATAGTTCGAAAAACGTTTGTTATTGTAATAAAAATTTCTTTGAAAAAAACTATCTCAACAGTGTTGCCGTTGTGCGACTAAAGTGGCAATTTGCAGCAAAGTGAAGCAGGAAAGCTATTTTAATCACTAACATCTGATTTTGCGACAGGTAGCTACGGCTAATGTCCAATCTCATATACTTATTGCAGTGTGTTTTAATTTTGACAGCGAACTTTTCGGCGAAGTTCATTCGACAATTTTATTCTTTGTAAGAATTATAGTAAAAAAAAAATCGCATTTTATTGGACCCTTTAGTACAATTGTGCGTACTTATTCCCCACATCTATGTATGTATGAATGTTAATTTGCCTGCATTCGGAAACTTAAATCTTTGAGAGTGAATAGCAATCACAACTTTCAAAAGCCCATTTAAAATTGAGGAATTTGAGTAAATGAAGTCCTAGCAAGTGGTCTACGAGGCATGAAAATTGTGTGTCCTCTGTTCTGAAATTGATATGCAAATATTAGATTGTTTGTATGTATGTACATATGCAAATGTACAAAAAAGACGTTTAAGAAAAGCGGTTTGCCACTTAAAAGCCGAACTTTAAGCCCATTACAGAGCATTTGACGAGCGTGACGAACCCCATTCCAAATTACAGACCACAATTTCGAACATCCTCACACACATCTAGTATTTGGTAGATAGAAGCGATAATGTCATTACGTTGTCACTAAAGCCTACAAAGGAAACAAAAGAAGTGACAGAAGTAAAAGGACACGATATAACGATAACAAAGAAGCACGAATCAGTGAATAATTGAAGGATACACCTTGTGGGTAGCTAAAGCAACGCGGTCGCCCAACAAAATAACAGTACTCGGATATTGACGACGTGTATAGAGGCAGCATCCGCAAATCCGGCGCGTAATGGCGACAAAAGACTACAACAACAAACCAAAGCGCATTGAGGTTGGGCACATACATACACGCACACACACACACACACACAAACACATACATTTATCGCATATAGGACAACGTGAATTACGCTCGTACAATTACGAATCGCTGCTAAGCTGTCAGCCAAAACACCTTTAGTGCTGCAATTCGCACGCTGATGTCGCACGTGCAACGCATACGCAACAAACTCGATGCTCAACTTCCAGGCAAAATGGAGAAAGCAGAAGATGACAAAAAGAGTTGTTACGTGTATTTTACTCGTAGATAGATGGCTGTGATGAGTAGCGCGCACAATTTGATGTGATTTTGAAGCATGCAGCATCGTATTGTGTAGCGTTTTTTTTTTTGTCATTCAAGTCAAGTGAAGTCATCAAAGTAATAGACAAGTAGACATGATTACCCTGCAGGGAGTGACGTTAGCTTATACCTAACTTTAGTCTGTTTACTACTTTTGTGGGGCGATGGCCGCAAAAAAGTCAGACCTGGATACCTCTGCATTACATGTCAACTAACTTGTAACTAACTACTTTTGGACATAAAATATCAATAAGAAAAACAAAATATTTTTTTGTTTTTTTACTTATTTATTTAATTAATCATTTACTTTATTTTATTACATTTCATATTTGTTTACATATTCTGCTCTGGGTGGCCCCATATTCGAACACCGTCAGACATAACTTCAAAATGATAGTATAAAATTTCGATCTTCCTTTTATTTGTCCTGAATATGAAAAAGAATCTGCGAAGTTCAGAAAAAAAGTGTATTGAAAGTAATTTTTGTATGAGGATATTTAATAGAAACTTGTAAAGAAAACCAACTCCCGATTGCGTCTGCATGACTCCTGCACGACTTTACAATTCACTTTAAGTTGGTTTTGTCATAGCTAATTAAAAGTGAGGTATTAATCGAAATCTCGCCAAAAAGCAAAGTATAAGTTGGTTAGTTTTAACAATTGATAATTTTTCACTGCAGGGTACAAACATACATTCATATGTAGGTAAATATGCAAGTGTACATATATCCCAGTAGAAATCGGTTGTATGCATTCTTCAAGTATGCATGCTGTATTAGTGAAAAAGTGTGAACAATTCATGAGCACTGTTTTGTTTGTACTCGTATGTGCCATATATTAAAATATATCAGAAAAGTAGAATTTACATAAGGAAATATATGTACAGCGTGTTAGAATGTCTTAATACCCATACAGCAGTAGTACAAGTGTATGGTTAGCGTACGCATACGTGTTGAATGGAAATGAAAGTACATTTAAATATACCGATGTCGTATGCATAAGATTTCTACTGGGATGTTATCCTGCAATTGTGGATGTATTTATGTTGTATGAGCTGCTATGGCCTATAACCTATGGGAAAGATGAATGTAGAGATTTTGGCATTACATTGAGGACAATTGAATGTCTTATTGTGTTGCAAACGTCATCAAGTATTTAGCTGTGCTCTTAATTCCCTGGCGATTCGGCAATACCATTGCTAGACTAAAGGTTTGTGACAACAAACTAGTTCCTGATAGAAAAGCTAAATTCATCAAGTGCGATGTAGAATTTTATTAAGTCATGGAAAGCAAGGTTTTAGAGTAATCAGACCCTCATTGCAAAATACCAAATTAAAGAAACTTCGCGATATAAAATTATGTCTGATTCCGTTTGAAGCAAAAAAGCTTTGTTCCTCTGACAGTGGCAACAACTTTAACGGTCTCAAGCATTATTAAAGTGAAACTTCTTTGGCAGCGGTAGTGAATTAATAAAATCAACATGGCTTATGCAACGGAAATGGTTGGGGACTGAAACGTCTCCTAAATGTATGCTTTAGTATTTATACTGAATTAAAGAAACGTCTTAAACAGCGGATAAAGGATACGATTTAGTTTACGATAAAAACACGCAACAAACACTGGAGAAATATTTCTCCAACCTTGGAGAAATTCATAGGTGACAAGTTGATATCCTACATCATTCTCCAACTCATCTCTAACTTTGGAGTGGAAGTTGAGATGAACTTGAGAACAAATAAGTGTCTCCAACATGGCAGCACTGTCTTTTATATACAAAAATATGCAAGTGGCAAGAGAGCTTTGGCTTTGAGTTTGTCGTAGGACACCCAGAACTGCCAGGCAATCCTATAATACCCTGTGCAGTTCCACCTCCGCCTGGCCTTCGAATGGTAAATTTCGGTAATTTTTGTCTTAATCTCGCCGAGGGCGGCGCCCATGCCCACCGCGTGGGACACATTCAGAGCAGAACCGCTCCTTGCTAGTTCGTCCGCTGTCTCGTTTCCGTAGATGGTCCTATGTCCCGGGACCCATATTAGCGTAATTTCGTATTGATCAGAAATATAGGCCAGCTCTCTCCCACAAAATTAAGAATTTCCGGGATTTTCTATAGGATTTTTTTTTCTTCCTTTTGATCGTAATGCTACAATTGAAATATGTACATAGTTTCCCAGGTGCGAAATTGTATCAATGGTAAAAAATTATTGGAACATTGGCGCATATATTTTACGATTATAGTTCGATTTCTCCGAAGACAATTCTAATGGCAGTTAGAGTTTTTACCGGATTGCTTACGGGGCATATCTTGGTGGCTGCTTATGTATAAAAAATGGGTATCACTACTGTGGACATGCGCAGGATGTGTCGACAGCGGCACACTCGTTAAAGCGTATGTTTAGGGGCCTGTCGTTTCGAGAATTTAAGGGACATCTATAAGTAGAGCTGAAATTATTGTTGGAGTTCGCATAAAGCTGGCGGCGCTAAAAGATTAATAGGCCTGAAAAAAATTAAAATTCCTGAAATTCAATGTCATACACTACACTTTCAATTTCAGTTTAATCTCGGATACAAAACACATTTTCTTTAAAAGTAATAACAAACTCGTAATGTAACCGTATGAATGAATATATATATGCAGACATACTTATACAAAAATTTTATTTGTCCAATAAGTAATAAGTTTTTCCGCGATAAGATTTTAAACCGACGAAAGAAAACAAAATTGTAATAGCCGTTTTCTGAAGTAAGTGGCCATTATGCGAGTACTGAATATATGTATGTATGCATCTGTGTTTGTGTATTAGTATCGAAATGCGAATACGCATAAATGCGGTCATAAAGCCGTAATGAGTTTTTTTACGAACTTTAAACATTCATTGCCACATAAGAGCAGATTTATTAATTTGTATTTTGCTTTTCACGTACATATATTGAATACACCAAACGCATAATGAAATGTCAGCAAAGATGTGCAGAGTAAGAAGCATATTAAAAACTAAATGCGCGGTTTGGGTCTCGCTACGTTAAAACCCCGCCCAATGAAAAAGAACCCGCTTTTTCTGATGACGACTACGGCAAACGTATTAAGAACTATTATTTGAGGGTATGCACCTGGAATATCCGGACCCTTAATAGGGAAGGTGCCTCTGAAGGCTGGTTGATGTCCTCGGGAAGACTAATAGTTTCTTTAATAATTTTTTGTAAAAAATTCTCTCTGATGACAAAACAGCGTAAGCTTAAAAAATCTGCATAAAAATACGTACGCACTTTTTCAACGTAGTCGTAATAACGAGATTTTCGATGCTGGTTTTTTTTAACATTTTTTAAAGATTGCTTTAAGAGACACTTGAAGAACTGGACCAAAGCTATTCCGATTAAAACTTGTGAGGAATTAGTGGAAAAGTTTTCTCCCACTATTTTTATTTCTGTGCAAAAAACACCTTTAAGCACTTTTTTACGACACTACTCTTTGACAAATTTGCTTAGAATTACGCGTATAATCCTCCTATGCTATATGCCTTTTACCGAAAAAATCTCATAAAATTTACTATACCACGCTACTATAAATGGATTAAAAAGAAGAAGATAATATTTCTCAGAATTTATTTTGATAACTTTTGATTTTGAAATTTTTGCAAAAGTAATTATAAACAATTTATGGGAATGAAAAACGTGGAGCGTATGCAATACAAACAATTACATTTAATTGGCAGTAAGTCTTTCATTCAATAGCCAAAGTACATACTTAGCATAGACCGAAAATTTCTACAGCGCTTGTACAGATTTGAGATCAATTTTAAGCGATCGATATGTGTACATATACCCACATAAATACATATAATCAAGTCTATTACATGCGCGCCACGCTTTTCATTTTCAATCTCGTAAATTGTTTGTAATAACTTTTTAAAATCTAAAGGTATCAAAAGAAATTATATGGGACTGAGAAATATTATTTTCTACTTTTTAGTCCATTTATAGAAGCGTGGTATATTAAAACATTTTTTTTTTACCGACTTCACAAAAAGGAGGAGGTTATCAATTCATTGGAATATATATATAAATGGTTCTCTGGAATAACGACACAATTCAAAATTCAAAAAATAAAAACCGGTGGGTTATAAGTTCGCTCTCAGCTCGATATTCATATTGGATATCAAAGGTCATTTTCGAACGTTCGCCACAATGTTTATTTGGATAGTTATTTCGTGTTACTACTACAGCTACATATGTATGTTTTTGCATATGGTCCGCACTAGCTTCATCACATTGCCTTTAAATTCTTAATAGGAAACCAAGTTGCAAACCAAAAGGCTCAAATAGACATAATTGAAGACATTCTTTCTTCTGAAGTAAGGAACTATTGGAATAACACCATTGAAAATGAATTGCCCAAAAGGCATGTTCAGTAACTCAGTAACTAAATATTGTTCTCCCCTCATTCCCACGCTTACCCATGCCGAGGTGCCGTTTTTTAATCCATTATCTTCGCGTGTTCACTTTGACTTCACCTCTGTGTTACGCATTTCTGATAGCTTTAGCGCCCTATGCCATTTGACATGCGGTAGCAGAGTAATAAATTTATATAAGGCATGCCAGCGGAATGCAGAGTGCAGTAAAGCGGCTTGGCCTGGGGGTCAACATACATACACTACATACAATATTAAAAAATCGTAAGGCTTAAGCAATAATAAAATTCACAAAAAAAAAAACATAAAACAAAACAAAGCAAAAAAATAAAGGCTCCCAAGCAGCACACACTCTGTGTGTGTGTAGGGCTGTTCTGTTGCGCTCCAGCGGAGACAAAGAAACAATATATGGATTTTAGCCTGTAGCAGTAGGCAGTTGTAGGCAGCAGCTAAAGCAACAACAAATTGCGCAACAGATTTATGGCTGGCGTAGCATAATTTTTTTCTTTCGACTTTATCCACTTCACAAAAATTTCTTTCGCGTCTTGCTCCATTTTTTATTTGCATATTTCTCAGCGTTGGCATATTTTGTGTTTTTGGTATTTGTTCAAATCCTTTGTCTCTTGCCACATGTCACATGCAAGCAGGCGCCTGGATGTACATATACTTCACCTCTCTTCATGTGTGTAAGAATAAAAATGCAGACAAAAAAAATGGGAAGCCTGACATAAATAAATTTAATACATATAGAAACAACAACGTGATTGCTCAGCTAATGTTGCATAACATGCACTGACATATGGCATGATGAATCGTACGCATATAGTCCACACAAATTCATACATAGATGTACACACATACATACATAGGATGATACCCCCTCCCAAACTATTGTTGATGGCATTTATTTTAGTATTTTTCCTCGTTTTTTCCATTAACTTATTTGCTTCGCAGCTTTGCTAAAATCCACTCTGCTGATTCTTTGTCAAACAGGTCGCGTGCTCACTCATCAAATCCATAAAATAAATAATCATTGCGAAACACATGGCTCGTATGTACAGACAAAAATACATATAAATTTCTATATATATATATATATATATGTATATATATACCGCTATTCAAAAACACAATACTCGTAGCCTTAAAGCAGCTATTGCAGATTTGAAAATGTGCATACTGCAAATAACTTTGTTTTTTTTTTTATAAATACAAATTCCAAAAATTCGTATCAACATATATTTGATCCTTGATAATCTGCTTTTTCCACAACTTAGGAAGTACTACTAGCAGTAACAGTTTTGTTATGGAATTTTTTAATTCCTCAGCAAATTTTTTAGGTTCGCAAAGGATAAAAAAATATGCGAAAAGCGCTTAAGCCGCATCCACCACATTCCATGCTAATATTTGAAAAAAATTTATTTTGATTAAGTGCTACGTATTGTGAGATTTTCAATGAATTTTATCTATGTACTTTGAGTGTGCTAGTCCTTTTTGTAAAATAATACATAGCTTACCCGGCACGATTCGCTGCGCCCTACGAATTTCAAGAGAACATTTTAACTAAGTAAATGTATGAAAAAATTATAATTAATATTAGAAACATAGGCAATATTTTTGATAGGCCATCTGGTGCGTAGAAAAATAAATTGAGTGGTTTCTAACCCGAGAACAGGCAATACATATACACTCAGAAAAAAGTCGCCCAAGTATATTTCTCTCAACGCATAAATCCGTATTTATAACCAAATCATATGTTGATAAAAACGTATTTATATAGTTGAAGTAATTAACCTCCTCTTTAAGTGCAGGTCCATGCGTAAACTATGCGCTATTCATTAATAAATCTTCTCTGTTATACTTTCAAGTAATAACAATCGTTTCAATTAGTTAATCTAATTTTCTTTCGCCACTTGCCGGGGGGCGGCACTGTGTGGGGACGTAAAATAATGTGCGAGTGTTTGGAAACTCTAGTTAATTGAGGTATTCAGCAGGAGAAATGATAATAACTTGGATTATCTTTAAACTGTTCGGCAGTTGGCTGGGGAATTGATGACACAAAGTTTTTCTGAAAGTTCGAATGTTATTTAAATGAGTAATTTCTGAGTTTTCCGAGGCTGGCGATTTTAATCGTTTTTTTCACTTGAAGTTGGGTGTCGCAGAGCAGCATTCCAAACAACTGATTTAAATAAATATATTTATACCTCAAAAAATCCTTTCTGGG
This sequence comes from Rhagoletis zephyria, assembly GCF_001687245.7. Lineage (NCBI taxonomy): Eukaryota > Metazoa > Arthropoda > Insecta > Diptera > Tephritidae > Rhagoletis > Rhagoletis zephyria. Next base: position 33,796 of record NW_016161619.1, read on the forward strand.
ATTTTTGGTATCCGAGAAATTTGAGTTTGCGATTTTTTTCCATAAACTTAACTTTTTAAACGAGTGGCATTAACCTTAAAAAAGTATTTTCTAAATAAATCGTTCTTAAAGCGCATTCATCTGGCACCTTCTTTGTTGTAATGTTTTATTTAACTTACTATATAATCGATTTAAAATTTTTAACAGGTGGCAGCGCCCTTGTGAAGTATTTTCAAAATAAATCGTAATAATAAATACATTGCACAATGAAAGGATCCATGAAGCTTCGATTACTTACTTCCCTCAATTTTGACGACGCTAGACAACGTAGGAAGGACTACGATTTACGGATATGCACATTAGGGTGTCCCTTCCAAAAATTTTTTTGAGCTACGCTATCGCAAATGGTATCAAAATTTGCGTAATTTTACACATGTTAACCAAGAGGAAAACAAATCAGAATATATGTGTCATTTTGAGGGCTCTATCGCACCATGAAGTTTTCCACGTATTTTATGTTGGAAAAAACAATTTTTCGTAGAAATGGTATAGAATAATTGAAAATTAATATTTTTCAATCGGCAAACTCTTTTGCTCTTTAGGAGGCTTCAAAAAATAATATCCAATTATTTATTTAATTAGCTTTTACTATTAATGATTTTTTATGGGTCCCGCATTTATTTTTTGGGGGCTTTTGGGAGACACATAAAAAATAGTACTCCTTACGATTTTCCCATATATAATACGTGGAAAACTTCATGATGCGGCATAACCCTCAAAATTACACAATTCTGATTTTCTTACCTAATGCACATGGAGTGTCCGAACTTCTAAAAGGAAGATTATTCTGTCAAACTATTGGAAGCCATGAAAACTGACATCAATGCACTACAGAAAAAGCGGCGTGCGACATTTACTATAGCTGCACGAGATGGTGCTACAATTTAATGATACATTTCTGGTTGGGCGGAGACTCCGACAAAAAAAAAAACAGGAGGATGACTCCAAGGGGTGGAAGAAACATAAGAGCGCTGCCACGCAGCGACGTTAAAATCATGCCTGGTGACTTTAACGTCAGATTTAAAAAATACATAGCATATTTATCACAACAGTAGACTTCATGACAACACCTCTGGCAAGAGAAATAGGCCGCAGTATGCAAAGAAAAATAAATTCACTTGGGTATCCCCTGATCAAGTAATAGACGGAAGACACGCTTCGAGTGTTTTTCACTTGCGTTCCATTAGAGGAATCAAAATTTACTCGGAGCAGTACCATGCGGTACCTGTAGTTCATACGCGCCTCTGTACGAAAAATAACGTGCATTAAGCTTCGCTGAAACAGCCCAAAAGTTTCCCAATCGATTCTCATTACTAATTAAATTAATAACGCCTCATAGTCTGGACAAAAACAAGCAGTCGGATTCCATTCCCTAGGGAAACACAGTGACAACAAAACGTGAATTCGAAGAGCTAGATATACCGGCAGCAGTCAAATACTTTCAAGAGCAGGGATAGTTTCTGCAAAGGCGAAGAAGTACAGCTAAACTTGTTGTTTCTCCTCGCTATAATTTATACGTTTTCATTGTTTTTGGGTAGCCACAGTACATGCAATATTTCTCGATCCGTGGTCCCCGTGTTGATAGCTTTCAACTTACGAATGGGTATGTCTGTGTTAAGTTATTGAAGCTCACCAAGATTTCCCCTGGCCAGATGATGAGAATGGTACTTGAGCCTCGATCTTGATCCAAGTGGGATAGCTAAGACGTCAGCCACTATAAGACTAAGTTTTGGATATACTATCCCTTATCGGATCACAACCTTGTATATCTTAACAGCCGCTCTGTTCGATTCACATTAAAAATCTACAAGTAAGTATTGATCTACCGACTCATCCCATTGGGCACTTTGTTACTAATAGTAGTTCCCAACATAGAAAAGGAAAAAATGTTGTTCTGAATGTGAACGTGGACAAGACACAATACCCCCTGGCAACCACAAACAGTCTTTATGAAATGAATTCAAGTAACACGAACTATGTCTTCCCAAAGATCAATAGAAAAAACCATCTTGCCAAATAGTACCATTTTGGACTCGGTAGACATTTAAAAGCAGAGCGCTCTCTCGACAAATCAAGGTGATGAAAGATCTTGTCGAGAGAACTAGCCTATTCAAGGTCAATGGTCCTGCTCGCGTGGGTGACGGGTACTGAAGAAGACGGAAACATAAACCGTATGACGCATAAAATAAATAATTTTGTTGTATTTGATTGGGCATGTGGCAAGACTGGATTAAGAAGCTCTGGGAAAAAATGTCCTTCACGGAGAAGAGCAGTTTTTGACCAATTTTTTTGGTTAAGCCTAAATCAGTAATTTTCACAAAGATATGCATTCAACAACTTTAAAATTTCTTCTTAAAAAAAATTGAATTTGAAACGTAAGTCACACCAGTCCAGAAGACCAGTATGCAAATCAAACGAAAAACTTCTAGCTTTTTTCGAACGCATCACAAAAGTGGATATTGAAAAAATAATGCAACAGTGTGGAAGATAGAATTTTCGCACGTTAGCAATAAAAAAGAACAAACGAACACAACATTAAAGCACTAAAAGCAACAACGAGGAACCCGAGAAATTAACAGATTTAGACGAGTAGCTGCGACATCGCGCTGGAATTCAACACCAAAAAAAACAAAAACAAAAAGGTACATGCAATGCCAAAATTTTCTATACATCCAGCGGTGATGCATAGAAGAATAGTACTGATGGTTGGTCGCTAATTTTTACATATAGTCGAATATGCAGGAATGTGCTTACGATAACGCTCAGCATATGTTCACATATACATACATACCATAACAAAAGGATGAAAGCGCCATTGAACGTGTTGAATTTCCCTCTAAGCAAGAAGAAAATTGTGCATTTTTTGCCTCTAATATACGGTGACCATATTTATGAGATCCGAATACGGGACAAAAAATTATTTTCAATTTTTTCCACAACAGCTTACAGATTTTAAAGCCTTCTTCAATGATCCTCGATGAATTAGCCCTGAAACAGTATCATTTTAGTAATACCACAAATTTTTAGGATAATTTTCTCGAGAGTTCTACCGCGTATAATTTCTAAAAAAAATCGTTAAATCGTTAAGGCTTACCATTCATTTTTGGCAATTTGTTTTTTGTTGACGGTGTTACGCATTTTTTCATAAAAAGTAAGTATGTTCGACGATTTTTTTGAAAGAGAAAAATTAGCAGCACTTTCCACTCATACTTTATTATACTCAATTTTAATATGTTACAAAACTGCAAACCAAATTTTTTTCTGAAGATTCTAATAAAAAATTTAAAATTTTGGTGAAACATTGCAGAATTAATTTTCATAGTTTTTTACACAAAGTTGGAGATTTGGTATTATATGGTTTTTGATAGGAAAAGATCTTTACTTTCATAAAATAAATAATAATTATTAAATAAACTAAGGCAAAATAGCCAAAACTTACTTAAATGTGAAGTCCTAATTCCTATTTTGGCCAATGTATGTATTCCTTGATTCGAATCAGAGGCATTCAAATTGGAAAATAATAACTGTTTATGGAAAAAATTACTATCATATACCAACATTATTTGAAACTCGTTCATAGGCATGCCATTTTAATGACCTGTGAAGGCGTCGAAATACCGAATACGGGACAAATACAGGACACTAAAAGAAATACAGAACATTTGCCGTCCCGTATAAAATAAATAAATTACCAGGACAATGGGTCAAAAAAGAGGACTGTCCCGTATAATACAGGACGGATGGTCACCGTACTCTAATAAAACGCTTTGGTATACGCAGTCGGCGACACTTTGCTGGGCTCAGTGATGCAGCATTTATTCGCTACTTTTGCCGTACATCAGTGCATCATCATTTTCCCGCACTACGCTGCCAAAGCATAGCTCTTGCGATGTGATTGGGGTGTTGGAGGCGGATGCGCGTCATGACTTTAATTAATTTTTTCTTTGATGCTTTGCTTGGCTTGGCTTTGCTTGTACAATATTTAGACGGCACGCTTGTTTTTTTTTTTTTGTTCTTTAGCGTAGCATATTAATAAGTTTTGTGTTTCGGCTGCTTTGAAAGCGGGCTTTAAAAAATGAAAAGTAACAAAAAATTAATGGTTTTTGTTTGTGCGAAAAACTGTTGTCACTTTCTGAGCATCATCTAGCAGAAGCGTTGCATTTTTCGTTAGAACCAAAGTTGGATATTTTTTCTTTGTGTACATACATACATACGTGACATTGGAGAAAACACGTTGATTGTTTGTTTTTCGGTTTGGAAAAATGTTAAAAGTTTACTGATAGACAAGTGAATAAGTTTTCTAAAATAGGGAAGAAGTTTTTCGGCACGACGAAGTAAATTACTTTTTTAACAAAGAAATAGTTTCCTCTTTTAGAAACTCTTGAAAGATTATTTTTATAAGTTAATGAACGTTTACGATGCTTTGCTGAAATTTGACTTTAATGGATTTTGATTACTCTTGATTAATATTTTTTTTTTTAACATGACAATGCTCTTTTATTAAAGAAAAAAGTGTACAATGAACATCGTACCACTTAATATTGATTTCATTATAATTTTTCTTACCGAATTTCAAGTTAATGTTTTACTGTTCGCGGACTTGGGGAATTCATACAACGACTGGCGCTAGTGATTTGCAGATGGTTATGACGCAGGCCAGATAAACAGGTTAATTGCAGAGTTTTGAACTCGAACATCATCCGTTATGTACTTTCTAGGGATGTTAATTTTGCGGCTTTTTCCGCTCCCACGATTTTCGGGATGGCGTTGTCACAATCCCGGGATTCCGGGCTTAGTCCCGGAATTTAGATATTCATTACTTTTCAACAACTTGAATCGAAAAAATTGCTTCTATATTGTTTGAGAAGCTCTCCTACCATGAAATAAATAGTAAATAAATGGGTTTGAAACCTACTTTTTTATTTAAAGTGGCGTTTTTATTTTTTCTCTGACCGCACGATTTATTTTGAAGGACTTTGTAATTTCAAAGATAAGATTAATTTCAAAAATTGCAAAAAAAATCAAAGCAATGTAAAATAAAAATATGATTAACAAATGCAATAGGAAATTTCCTTAGAATTTTAAAAATTAAATTTTTTTTGGATTCACAAGGACAAATAGGTAATTTTTAAGCTGACAAAGTTAGAAGAACGAAATTCGAGGATGTTTTCGAGGTTATATAAGCCCTTAACATATCATTTTTTTTCAAAAACAAATCTTGCGAAATTTCAAGGATAAAATTTAAAATCCCTTCTGCACCAGAAACTTGAACCTGTTTAATTCTACAGGATTTCCTCAATAATTTTATGCCCATACTTCTTCTCTAAGCACATTTCCCTGAATTTTTTAAATCATTTTTGAATTACTGACGTCAGAGTGAAAAAGTAAAAACCCAGTTTTACTATATTTGGCCCAGAGTTTCGCGTATCTATTGATATTTGTGTTTGAAATTTACTATCGCGCGATGTTATATGTATAATGAACTAGACATTTATAAAGAAAATATTAATTATTAAATAAAAAAACAAATATAGCCAATACTGGTCAAGAAAAAGACTTTCTATTATTGCAATCAGTGCAAATTACAAATCCCTTAAAAATCCTGTATCCCGGGATCGCGGGATTAACATTCCTAGTACTGGCCCTAAGAAGAGTTTTTTGGCTACAATATTGCCCTTTTTGGGCTTTTACATTTGGTAGGATTTATTTCTCTTGGAAGATTGGTAGTTCAAAAGAAATATTGGCAGGTTTTAATAACGCCCCGAAAGAGCAAACATCGCTAAGGTTCTTGAAATACTTAGAATTTCCAAATATTTAGTTTCTAATATTATGTTCTAAAAATTCTCACAGATCGTGCATATACACAAATATGTACATACAAATTAAACTCTCAGAAAAGCTGAAGTCTTATTTTATTTCAAATTTTAACCAACCTCCCGATGAGCTAAAGACTCCAAACTTCAAATTTAGCTCAGAACACGATGACAGTGCAATATTATTCTGTTCCAGTTCTCCATGAACTTGAAGGAAGTTACAGGAAAAATGTGTTTCTCCTGGTAAAATCATGAAAACTGTCAAACGATCAGCTGTTTGATGTTTTTACCGGAAAAATCTATTTTTTCTCCGCACTTTTTGGTGGTTTACTTACTTCGTACTCTCACTTCAGGCTGAAATTTTGTTGTTTGACATTTTTGCAGGATTTTATACGAAAAGTATTGGATCAGAGCTGTTAAATATGAATTAATCCGCTAGGTGGCACAGGTTTTGAGATATTTTAAAACTCCATATTTATGGTCCGATATGGTTAGTATTTGCAATGCATATTACTTACATGAATAGAAATAATTAAAAAAAATTGCCCGATAGGTGGCGCAGAAGACCAGATTTGGTTCGTGTTTAATATAGAGGGCTTATACATTTTTTTCTTTTGTACGCTAAACCACAGCGGCTTACATATCCAAACTGACTCGCGATTCAGATGCAAAGTCTATGGGGCTTATTATATGTAGATGCGTTTGGACCAAGTATTCAGATATAAGATTTCCTTAACACTACCGCAGGGCTCTCGAAAGAAAATTCGCAGATAACTTATAGCGCCGCATGGTGTACCATTTGGGAGTGTCGATGAACAAAATCGTAAGTCTCTCGATGGGAATAAAATAAAAATACAAAAAAAAATATGGGTTCGAAAGCTGACGTATTGGCTAGAAGAGAAAAATAGCGCATTTATAAAATCATTGTATAAAACTTCCAAAAAATGTGGTTGAAAAATTAACCTTCGAATAATTAAATACTTTGCTGGCTAGTCCAACAAAAAAAATTTGGTGTTATGGACTAACGACGACTAAGAAATCTTGTAGTTGCTTATTTTCAGGTATAACGAAGTGAAATTTTTAAGTTGCTGAAAATTGCGCTGATTTTTAGCAATTATTTAACGCGTTTCCTTTTGTTTAAGCGACTTATGCATTTCCGCATAAACAAAGAGAACCGAACACACACACGCACTTGTATGGCACTCCCACACAAAAGCAAGTGCAGCGACATGCATTTGGAATGGCAGTAAGCTACGGCTTACAAACCACACTGGGGCTCTGCATGAATGCATTCCTGAATAATTGACGGTGAAATTCGAACTATTCGATTCTAATCGATTCTTTATTGCAATATTTCTTTCACTTGAAAAATTTATGAAACGGCCAATTATACAGCCATCAATCATAGCTAAAAATGCTATTACAATGAATCAATTAAAATTATTGTAACAAGGGTTCTCATAAAAATATATACTTATGTATATTTTATGGAAAAAATACGTAATACAGTCAGAAAGAAAAATATCAAAAATAAACTCGATTTTTTAGCAACTTAAAACTTGCTCTATATTTTATTTGAATTTCATGGGCTATGACAAATCTGATAAAAAATTGGATAAATTTGATGCACTTTATAATTTAAATAATGAGCATCTAAAAGACTTTTTGATCAACTTTTGACTACAAACTCGGATTCCTCGCCTGAAAATCTACGAGAAAAGTACATACAACCAAAAACAAAACATTTTTGTTGGAGCTAGCCAGCAAAGTATTAATTTTTTTTTCGAAAGTTCATTTTTCTACGAAGTGATTGAACCCACATTTTTCCATATTTTTATTTTATTCCTATCAAGAGATTTACGATTTTGTCCATCGACATTCTCAAATCGTACAGTACGCCGCTTCTACGTATTTGGCAGTGAACATATAAATAGGGTGCAATTTACCTTTACGTTTGCGTAGATGCTAAGAGTTAATCAATAAACAATTTCGTCTGGCATGCTTTCTGCAGATAATTTCTAATGCTTCTCTTTTCGTGTAGCTTCAGCTAAGAACAACTTATAAAGTTAGCAGCTAATTGGCGTCAGAGTAAATTTCAAGCATAGCGTACTTTTAGGATGCCATCAAAAATCAAATAACTTTAGAAAACTATAAGCCATACAAATACACGCGCGCGCCCATACCCAAAATGATGTCGAGCAAGGAAAGCAAACAACTAAATTCTACGAGACATGCAAATACATATCGAAATTTATGCTTTTAAATACCTGCCACGCTTATAGAAATCCAACAAATTGAGAATTCAATGAGTTTGTTCTTCACTGAGCAACGACGCTAGACAAAATGAAAAAAAAAAACAGCAACGCGCACTCAAAGCATAAATTCAATTTGATGTTACGTATACGCCGCGGATTACCACTTTGATGCCAAAGTAGAGGAAACCCAATTGGCAGCGAAGAGATTTTCGTTGAAAATTCTCGAAGCATTCAAACTAATGCATGTAATAAAAAAAGGGTAGAAGAACTCATTTGGGGGAATGTGAGCGAAGTAAGAAGTTAATTATAATGATTGCACTCGGAAGGCGAATTTCATGGCTGCACAAGGCAAAGCAAGGCGGCGAGCGAAGCCAGCAAATTACCAATTACAACTGATGATGACAATGTCGTTGACGACGACAACTTAAGCAAAAAAAAAAAANGTAAGAAGTTAATTATAATGATTGCACTCGGAACGCGAATTTCATGGGTGCACAAGGCAAAGCAAGGCGGCGAGCGAAGCCAGCAAATTACCAATTACAACTGATGATGACAATATCGTTGACGACGACAACTTAAGCAAAAAAAAAAACACGAAATTACAATTACAACGCTGCCAAGGATGTTGATGAGATTTACTACAAAAAAAAAACAACAACTGCAGCAACAATAGCAATGAAAACGCCAAATAACCAGCGTATGGCCGTTGCCACGCGTACAATTAACGCCGCATGTTGACAGGATAATTTGGCACACCTCAACAGCAGCAGCTTACGCGGCACTAAAACACCGTTAGCGGAGTTAGTAGACTAAGTACATCCACAGCTAGAGTTACTCAAGAGATTTCATTGCAATACTTAGGTGGCGGGAATGCGCTGCTTGGCTAGATGGACAAAAATATTAAGTTAATAATCATATTTGCCACTAATTGCATTTTCGCACAAATGTTTGACGTAGTTAGAAGAATAATGCAAATGAATGCCAAAGTTTTCAAGTAGCTCAAATCGTAACTAGCGTTGCTGATTGTAAATAGTTCTATTGTTATTTCTCCATTCTTGAGCCTAGCCATTGCTAATGGCAATAATTATGCAATTAAATGAAATTATGAAAATTGCTCACAAAGCGCCCAACTGGCGGCAATGAAGCACGCGAGCATAAGCTTAAGATAATTACGAAACGTAAGACTGCGGTGAAATATTGGCGGTGAAAGAATTGCATAATTTGGAATATCTTGTAAATTGCTGAACAATTAAAAGTTGGTAAATTTCAAAAACGAAAGTTCACTATTTTAAACAACTTTGGGCATTATTAGGTATTCATTTTGCTTATTACAGGGTAAAGTCTATTCTAGCAAACTAACTATAATTTAATTGGCTTCATTTAAGCAATAGATACAAATTAGAGACACAATTTGAGTTTGAAATAATGGTGTGAAGAACACTAGGCTGATACTCCTATTTGTGGAAGTGAAAACTTTAAAACAATTTTACAAAAAAATGTTTACCTTTAAAAAAAAATTAGCGACATTATAACGAATGAAACTTAAATTGAGGGACCTCAGCTACTATTGTTGTTGCGGATAAGATAATTTTTTTACAAAACTGAAACAACAATGATGGCAATACTTAAATAATATTATTTTAAATACATTTTTTCAATATTTATTTATATTGCTTACGATTACATACGACATATAAAATTTCTTACGTTAATTTCAATTTATTTTTATATTCAGTGAAACTAATACTAACTTTTTATTATTATTTTTTTTTTCATTTTAGGTAAGTACCTGCCACAATGTTTGCTGCGCATGGAATGGTAATTAGGAGAAGTTTATAAATAAATCACTTTTGTTACCATAGTTTTGGAACTTCACATCACAGTTACGTATGTATGTATATATGTATACTAAGCTGTTGAAACCTCGTTTCAAATAAATGCTACTAAATGTGAATTAAGCGGCACTGTAGATGGCACAACGAAAAACCAAAAATAGTAGATTTACTAGCGAACCCGCGTGGCGTAAAAACGGCAACATTGAATTTAATTTTTTAAACAGGTGAAACCCTCAAAAAAATATTCTTAATAATTTATCTAAATCATTTCTGAGTGATGAGAGTTCTCGCATGGTGTCAGTTTTCTTTTAGGTTTGAAAATACTTTCTTCCAGAACAATAATTAGAAGGGTTGCCACGTATTTGAAAAATAAAATTCAACTTAACTCACCAATTGATTGAAATTTGTATTCTAATACATATATACATAATCACTTCGGAAATAGTTCGGGACTATTTCAGGATCATTTCGTGAATAGTTTCGTACTAACCCGAAACGATCTCGCACTAGTTCCAAAATTGTCCGGAATCATATCTTATTAGTACCAAAATGGTCCTAAAATAATCCTGAACCAGTCCCGAATTAGTCCCAAAACGATCCCAAACTAGTATCGGGGGGTAGTCCCTAACTAGTCTCAAATTGGGCCAGAACTAGGTCGAAATGGTCCTCAAATAATCAAATAGTAGTGAACAATTGCTCTCTTCAACGTACATTTGAAGGCCGTTAAAAACACTTAAATGCAGTCTTCCTTATAATTATAAAAATAATTATAATTCGAATAAAATGCAACGAATTTACTTTTAATTACAAAGACTAAAGAAAATATTATGATATTATTAAAAAATTATTTCCATGTTAGTTATATCTTAATATACACATGTATGTTCATCAAAAAATTAACAAGGCCTGAGTGAAATCAATTAGGGCCTCAAAGTGCCACTTAAGTTTTAGTTTATACTCATTTGCATTCCATGTACTTAACGGCAATTCCTTGCTTCCTTCACTCGTATTGTTCTCTATTTAAAGGATATAATTATCTTGCTGAGCGGCATTCAATTTAGGTATCAAGTGAAATACAAACAAGATTTGCCATGGCTCCAAAGCAAGCAGCGATGACAACTGTGGCAACAATATCGTCACTGACAACTTAAGCAAGATGATAAATAAGAAGACAAGACAATATTTTTAACGTCAAATCAACTTATCTGCCACGAATTTTGTTTTATCTAAAAAATATCTCCACAAAAATTATTTTCATTCTTTCTCGCTGTGAGTGTTGCCATTAAAACCTTTCTAGTGCCATCAAGTGAGGCTTCAGATAAGTGTCGATGACTTCATTACATGTATAAATATATTCACTGACCAAATCGTCTTAGCTTTCGCTTTTCCGCCTTCTTCTTCTTAACTTGACGAAAGTCTTTTATGCATTTATGCAAAAGTAAGGAGGCGGAAATTGTTCCATCGAGCGAAATACCGAGAAAATATTACTTAATTCAAGTATTTATTTTCATCTTAATTTGAGTGATTCATAGCAAAATGTGGATTTTCAAAATCTATTACCATATGAAGTATTGTTTGTTTGAATAAATGAAAAAAATAATTTGCAAATTGCTGATACCTAAATAAGTATATTAAGTAATTTCAGAAGTGCAGTTCCTTACAATCAAGACAATGGACAACGAGGAAGTAATAAGCAGTGTGCTTCTGAGAAAAATAGAAAAATGTACACTTATTTAAAATTACGTTACTCAACAAATTACACTGTTCGACAGTTAAACACAAAAGAATCCATATATTCGCTGAGAAAGCGACCAAAAAAGTAACAGTACGATTTAAGTTTTTCTATCTAACGTCAGCAGATATTTTTAAAAGACTTTGAAATTTCAAAGATAGGCAGTGCAATGTAGAATACCAATATGGATATAAAAAATTCTACAATTTTTTGTAGCATAAGTGTCCTTTAATATTTTATTACTGCATATCCTTGAAAATTAGCAATATTCAGTTTTTAAAAAAGTATATATTTATATGTATGTTGAGGACTAATATACACATGACCACATCGTAGACTTTCATGCTTCCAACTTTGTTTTCTTAAAAAAATATAATTAATTAGAACGGCATAGCTAATCGTCCTTTTGAACTACAAAATTTAAGTTTTTATACCCAAGCGCACTTGTGCACAAGGGTATTATAACTTTGCTCAAATATATAGATATAGACAAATGTATACATAAATGATCAGCATGAAAAGATAAATCGATTAAGGGGACATTTTCATTACTTACCAGTACTTCTGCACCAAAAATTTAATCTGTTTAAATTCTACCGAATTTCCTCTTCACTTTGGAACCCATACTTCTTCTCTAGACACATCTATGAATTTTTTAAATCATTTTTGAATTACTTACGTCAGAGTGAAAAACTAAAATTTAAAAAATTAAAAAATTAAAAATTTAAATTTACTATCGCGCGGTATTATATGTATAATGAGCTAGACATTTATAAAAAAATATTTATTATTAAATAAAAAAAGAAATATAACCAATATTGGTCAAGAAGAGGAGTTTCTATTATTGCCATCAGCGCAAATTACAAATCCCGATAATTCCGGGATTATTTATCAAGAATATCGGGATTTTTTCGGACCTTAAAAAGGCCGGGATCCCGGGACTAACATTCCTAATCGATACTCCTATCTAAATATTTGTCGACTTCAAAGCTTCTTTCGGCAGCACTAAAAGGAGTTGCCTATACGCCGCTATGTCTGAATTTGGCATCCCCGCCAAACTGATACGGCTGTGTAAAATGACGTTGAGCAATACCATCAGCTCCACGAGAATTGGGAAACACTTCTCCGAGCCATTCACCACTAAACAGGATTACAGACAGCGCGACTTCCTTTCATGTGATTTCTTTAATCTGATGTTGGTGAAGATAATAAGAGCCGCAGAACTGAACTGCTCAGGATAAATTTTTTATAAGAACGTGCAATTGTCGGTTAAATTAGTATGTTCTGCCTTTTCGAAATTGGACAAGGAAGCACTGCGAATATCTCCTGTCATCAGTACAAAAGTACCGAATTTCGTTCTCTTGGACCAATATTAATGTCTGCATCGCAATCCAAAGCAGAATCACTATCGTCAACAACAAGTGCTACTTTGGACTGAGTAGGCAATTCAGAAGTAAAGTCCTCTCTCTACGTACAAAAACCTCGCTCTATCAGTCACTCATCATGCTAGTGCTGGTATGTGCTGATGTGAGTGGGCATTTGCAGACGCAATTAGTGTCGTCTGGGCATTTTAGTCTAAAGCTCGGAACACTTTGACGACTGCAACTTCACGACGTAACGACAGCGACATCATTTTGTCGACAAATGTCGCCTTGAAGCCAGCTTCTTAAACATTTTGAAGACCTCAGCGACATAGCAAACAGCTGATTTTAAAGTTTGACATTTTGGTATATTTATTTCACAAATTGTGTATTTTTATTTAAGTAAATAAGAAAAACATGAACAATCAAGAATATGTGATTAATTTTGCGACAATTTAATTTTGCAGCACTACATCTACTCATTGTCGCCGGCAAAATTAGAAATAGATTTAATTTGGCGACGTCGACAATTGCAGTCCTGCAGCCAAGATGTCGTGCTGTCGTCAAAATAATTGTGTCCGTAAGAACGTGTGTATTTAAAATTTGACAGATGCTGCTTGTCGCTTGCTGTCGTCAAAGTGTTCCGAGCTTAACTTTAACCGGCTACAATATCCAGAATGGAGTTATGTCAAATTATCGCCAGCCTCAAAAAGCAACTCGCCCTCTTTGTTTGCTGTAGGTGGCGTGGGTCTCCAAAATTGGAATTCAGGGGCTGAGAGTTGACGAAAGTGTTGATAAAAGACTTTCAAGCAGGTTCTACCATTCACTTTCGAATAAATTTCAAGCAAAGTCACTTTGAATTCAAATTTAATGTTTTTAGAATTCACTCGGAAGTGACTTGCAGAACCTGCCTATATACACATTGGTATAGTCGGCCTGGTTCAGCGTATAGAGTATTCTCATTCCCAAGACAGTCTGTTGTGTTCGACTTTATATATTTTAAGTGGGTATTCCATGTTGTAATATGCGAGGGTTAATAGTCATGCAACATACCAAAGGTTAACAAGCACTTCTCTTTTTTCGTTTTTGGTTTTATTCATTCGCTATCTCTCGACTCAACTGACCGCAAGTTCGCCCGCATATTTATCGAAGAAATGTATACGATATATTAGTAAATAAATGGAATTTATATTTGAAACCGCGTTTCTTTAATTCAAAAAAGCAACCCGCACATCATCTTTGGTATACCTGCATCAGCACTCGTTTTGGAAGTAAACCGCATCATCACAGTCGCTTCTACAAAATCGAGTTTTTCCAGCCAAAGTACTGTCGGTTTAGCGATAAAATCTTGTTAAGATCGGTGAATTTCATTAAGTTTGAATTTTTCCCCCTTTTTTGCTGTTTTACTAGTAGTCCAAAATACGAACTTATTTTGCCTTACTGATTTCTACATTAAAGCTTTATCTAGCCAAAGCTTTTAGCAGAGACTTTGTAATGTGGGTCATAATTTTTGATTAGCAGTAAGTGTACTGTGGAGGAAATACATATGTAAAATCACACCGGTTTATCCGGTTTTTCCTTAATTTGAAAAATGCCATTTTCGTATAACACGGAAACCGTTTTTCAAAAAAAGGCGAATAATCAAACACATTAGCGTGTGATGCAGCTGAAATGTTAATGTGGGCGTCATGTACAAAGCCTATAAAGCATATGTGTTACGGTGTAAAAAAAAAATTAAAAACATTAGATCTAAGTATTTTCCAATATACTAAAACTTCTTAAACAATTCAGAAATGTTTAATAAAATCAGCGGCTATTAGCACTAAATACTTGTGCATAGATTTTACGAAAGACAACTACTAAATAACACCTATTATTTGCCTCATCCCTTTTCATCATATAATTTTCAACAATTTTCAAATCAAATGCAAATCAACGTACACAAATACTTCAAAACTCCTAGATATTGTCCTTAACAAACACACAGCATTCACGACAACTAAATAAAGAGCAACACAAATCTGAAATGTCAACCACTTTGAAATTCTACTATTTTAATTGGCAAATTACCAAGATAGCAAAATGTCCATATCTGTACATGAATCAGTAGATGTGAATATTGCCAATGAAAATTAAATATTCTAAATTGCTTACAATAATATATTGTTTTGTAGAATTTATGTAAGTATGTGCATTTCTCGAATGGAGTTGCATTCCATTTAGCATTTTGAAGCTGAAATCATTTTGCTTGCAGGACCAGAATCCTCACATTTCAATTAACTACAATAGTTAAAGGAAAGAGCAACTATTTAATGGATGTACATAGGTATGTACATATACACATACGAATGTATATATACAGCTGTGCTCCAATAAATAGTAGTGCCGCTGGATCATTCCTATCAAACAAGAAGCTTAGGTTTTACACATAGAGGATGCATATATAGAAATGTTAAACAAGTAGGTGCTATATATTTCCAGAATATTTAAGGCTTCACTAGGCACTAAAGCAAACAGCATAGTGCTAAATTTAGCTGTTCAAAATAATGGTAGTGGTTACCTTAACGAAGTTGAAGCTTCAAATATAGCTATTGTTATACCCGAGCGCACTTGTGCACAAGGGTATATTAATTTTGTTCACATAACGGTTGTTTGTAACAGCCAAAACGAATCGAGATAGATATAGACAAATGTATACATAAATGATCAGGACGAAGAAAGAAATCGATTAAGCCATGTCTGTCTGTCCGTCCGTCTGTCCGTCTGTCCGTCCGCCCGTGTACACGATAACTCGAGCAAAAATTCAGATATCTCAACGAAATTTGGTATGTAGGTTTCCCTTAATCCAAGGTAGGTTGGTATTGGAAATGGGCGAAATCGGACGGTTCCCATATAACGGTAATTTCCAGAAATACGAAAACTGCGATATTTTAGTAACTACTGAA
>NW_016161620.1:0-6391 GCF_001687245.7 Rhagoletis zephyria
TGTTCTTATTAGGCGTTCCCACGCTCCCCCCATATGAGGTGCCCCTGGTCGGTTAAACTTCCAAATAATTCCTTTATGGGCAAGTTCGCGCTCCACGATAGAATCATCCAGCTTACGAAGTTCTCTTTCAAGAAGCTCTCAGCACCGCGAAAATTAGTGCCATTGTCGCTATATATCTCAGCAGGGCAGCCACGTCGAGCAACGAAGTTTCGCAGGCACATAAGACAGGAGTCAGTACTGAGCGTATGGGCTATTTCAATGTGCACTGCTATTATTGTGAGGCACGTCAGCATAACCCCCACCTTTTCTTGGCTTTGCGGTTTTCAGTTACCAATATCGGGCCGAAATAATCGACTGCTACAAAGGTAAAGGGGCGAACGTATGCAGCAAGCCGAGCAGAGGGTAGTGGAGCCATCTGTGGAGCCTGCGGTTCTGCGTTTGCAATTTTACATACTTGGCAGTTGCGCCGTACAGTTTTAAATAATGATCGCAATTTTTGTATGAAAAATAACTGTCTTACCTCGTTCAGAGCTGTCTCGTGCAGTATATGGTAGAAGCGTTGGTGATAATGCTCTACTATAAGATACGTGACCCGATGATCTGATGGCAATGCGATGAAATCACGTTGAGGCTGGCTGAACGATTGCAAGTATGTTGCCCTGTTCTTTACACGAATTAGATCGTCATTGTCCATATACACTTGAAGATTTCGTAATGGCCCATTTTTGCATACAGGTTTACCAATTTTAAGCGTTGACCAGTCATCAAAGTTTTCCATTTGAATCGTTTTAAAAATGAAAAGCTTCGCGCGATAAAAATGGTACGCGGTTAGACGACAGCATTGCGATATACCATGGAGGCATTGTTGTAATTTTTCGATGTAAAGCAAACAGTTTGCTACTGCTCTATACAAACGAATCCAATTCGAAAAATATTCGAAATTAACATTAACCTTTCGCACATTGTAAGTTAGAAATCTGGTTCGCATTTCACTTGTGTTGATCGCACCTAGGTCTTCTTCTCCTGGCAATTCTTCAGCAGGTAGCGAGAGGAAAGCGGGACCATTTATCCACTGATGAGCAACTTCAACACTCGACTTAGTCTTCGTAGCGATATCAGCGACATTCATTTTTGTTGGTATCCAGCGCCATTCGCTAGTGGCAGTCGTTTCATGGATTTCAGCTATACGAAACATAACAAATTGTTGAAATTTACGTAGGTCGCCGTAAAGCCATTTTAAAACGGTTTTTGAGTCGCTCCACAAGTAGCGCTTCTCCAAATGTAGAGGATGAGCCTTTTCGATCATATTCGTTAGACGGGCACCAATTACTGCTGCCTGTAATTCCATTCGTGGAATTGATAGCGTGATAGCGGGCGCAATGGTGCGACTTTCGCTTTAGTNACATTAACCTTTCGCACGTTGTAAGTTAGAAATCTGGTTCGCATTTCACTTGTGTTGATCGCACCTAGGTCTTCTTCTCCTGGCCATTCTTCAGCAGGTAGCGAGAGCAAAGCGGGACCATTTATCCACTGATGAGCAACTTCAACACTCGACTTAGTCTTCGTAGCGATATCAGCGACATTCATTTTTGTTGGTATCCAGCGCCATTCGCTAGTGGCAGTCGTTTCATGGATTTCAGCTATACGAAACATAACAAATTGTTGAAATTTACGTAGGTCGCCGTAAAGCCATTTTAAAACGGTTTTTGAGTCGCTCCACAAGTAGCGCTTCTCCAAATGTAGAGGATGAGCCTTTTCGATCATATTCGTTAGACGGGCACCAATTACTGCTGCCTGTAATTCCATTCGTGGAATTGATAGCGTGATAGCGGGCGCAATGGTGCGACTTTCGCTTTAGTCGCTACGAGCCTAGTCGAAATTTTGCTCCCAGCTTCGATTCTAAAATACGACACCGCAGCGTACGCATTCTCCCTCGCGTCGACGAATGTATGTAACTGAACTTTACAGGCGGTCTCATAAAGATATGGAGAGTAGCAGTGCGGTATGGATACACTGGTAATTACTGGGAGGTACTTAAGCCAAATTTGCCATTTTAGTGAAAGCTCTTCCGTCAACGGTTGATCCCAATCTATTCTGCTTCGCCAGATGTCCTGAATAAGAATTTTGAGATATGACGTCAAACAAGCAACTAGGCCCAGGGGGTCAAAAATTGACATAAGAACTTGCAATACTTCTCTTTTTGTAGGTATGACTCCTTCGGCGAACACATTGCGTTTAAGCCGTACAAATTGGAGCACGTAGTTGAAGGTATCAGATTTTGGCTCCCAATACATACCAAGGATTTTTTCAAATTTTATTCAGTCCGCGCTGCAGTCGAATGATTTCGTTTTTGACTCTCCATCGCTGTGAAGGGCGGCTAAAACTTCAGGTGAATTACTGGACCAATTGCGCATGTTAAATCCACCATTAAGGTGCACGTCTCGAACATTTCTGGCTAATTTAATAGCTTCGTCGATAGTTTGGGTCGAATCGATAAAATCGTCAACGTAGTGATGACAACATATCGCACGCATTACCTCAGAATCGTTAGCGGCGTTAATCGTCGCATTNCCCAGCTTCGATTCTAAAATACGACACCGCAGCGTACGCATTCTCCCTCGCGTCGACGAATGTATGTAACTGAACTTTACAGGCGGTCTCATAAAGATATGGAGAGTAGCAGTGCGGTATGGATACACTGGTAATTACTGGGAGGTACTTAAGCCAAATTTGCCATTTTAGTGAAAGCTCTTCCGTCAACGGTTGATCCCAATCTATTCTGCTTCGCCAGATGTCCTGAATAAGAATTTTGAGATATGACGTCAAACAAGCAACTAGGCCCAGGGGGTCAAAAATTGACATAAGAACTTGCAATACTTCTCTTTTTGTAGGTACGACTCCTTCGGCGAACACATTGCGTTTAAGCCGTACAAATTGGAGCACGTAGTTGAAGGTATCAGATTTTGGCTCCCAATACATACCAAGGATTTTTTCAAATTTTATTCAGTCCGCGCTGCAGTCGAATGATTTCGTTTTTGACTCTCCATCGCTGTGAAGGGCGGCTAAAACTTCAGGTGAATTACTGGACCAATTGCGCATGTTAAATCCACCATTAAGGTGCACGTCTCGAACATTTCTGGCTAATTTAATAGCTTCGTCGATAGTTTGGGTCGAATCGATAAAATCGTCAACGTAGTGATGACAACATATCGCACGCATTACCTCAGAATCGTTAGCGGCGTTAATCGTCGCATTCAAGTTCCGTACATAGTGCGCTATACAGAAGCGCCGAAGCTCAAAACGTTAAGCCTGTAAACGCTTATTGATTCATCCCTACTATTCCGCCAAAGGAAATGCTGCGCATCTGCATCCGCATCGAGTAATTTAATGCGCAGAAACATTTTCTCGATATCTCCACAAATTGCAAGTTTACCTATGCGAAAGTTGAAGAGAATACTTACAAGTGGCGTTGACATATCCGCGCCTTTTAGTAAGAAACTATTCAGCGAAACGTCTGCAGATTTCGCGGCTGCGTCCCACACAAGGCGAATTTTATTTGGTTTGTGCGGATTTCGGACGATAAAAATTGGCAGGTACCAAACTTTACCTCCGCGATCGTTAATAGCTTCGTACGGCAACTTGGTCGCATAGCTTTTTTCCACTAAATTTTCAATTTGCTGTTGCATATTGCGATGAAGTTCTGGATCTGTAAGGAATTTACGCTCCAAACACTCAAAACGTCGGAGAGCAGTTGGTAAGCTATTAGGCAATTGTATTTGGTCATCTGACCACAGCAACCCCGCAATGTACCGACCTTCGCGTAACTCACAACCACGCAATATTTCTAGGGCTCGTTGGTCTTGACTAGGAACCGGGGTTTCCTTTGGCGTCGCAACGTCAATATTTTCGTTGATTACGAATGACTTTACGAGTTCATGTAAATCATTGTCGCTGCCGCAGTCGCACTTATGTAAATGTAATCCGCTGTGTTTACTCGGGTCATTTCTGCCTCCGAAAATTGTCCACCCCAGTCTAGTCTTCACTCCAATAGGGTCTTGCCACCCACCTTCACGCACTTTCAGAGCCATTATTAAATTAGGGTTATTAACGCCAATAATTAGCGAAGGAATTACGTCACTAAAGCTTGGCAAAGGGACGCCTTTTAAATGGTCGTATTTTTCCTTTAATTTGTTGGCAATTAAAGATTCTGAAGACATATTTAAGCTTATATTTTCCCGTTCCGCATTATACCTGAAATTCGTACGTCAAGTCTTTGCGAGTC
Organism: Rhagoletis zephyria; assembly: GCF_001687245.7. Lineage (NCBI taxonomy): Eukaryota > Metazoa > Arthropoda > Insecta > Diptera > Tephritidae > Rhagoletis > Rhagoletis zephyria. The sequence goes on from NW_016161620.1 coordinate 4,283, forward strand.
AGCTTCGTATCGATTTATGTCGCCGGCCCAATGAATGCAGAGAGGATCTGGAATGCCAGTTTCACCTAATTTATCTGCGAGACTTTGCTTCATGAGAGTTACCGTTGATCCGTCGTCCATAAACGCGTATGTGAGTATTGTTTTGTTTTTGCCGTGTAATTCAACAGGTAGAATGCGAAAGTGTGTGGTATCGTTACTGGAAATGGAGCGATGATTATTCAGCATAGTTGAAGCCTCACTGCTCTGTCGATTATTTGCACTATGTAGCAATGCGTGATGACATATTGTGCAGCCATCGATGCCGCACAACTTGTTACTCCAACAACGACGTGAGTGTGCTCCCAAGCACTGTCGGCAAATATTTTTTCTTTTAATTACATCCCATCTCTCATCAGTAGTGAGTGCTTTAAATTGCTCACACTGAGAGACTTTGTGTCCCATACTGCATACTGCGCATCTGGCAACTGACTTAGATTTCACGCGTGTTTTTGAAATACTGGAAGCGGATCTGTGAGTGTGCAATTGAGTTTCACGCTTGCTCGTTTTCTCAGAGGTAGCAGTAGGATTTGTAACACGACACGCTGCTTCAGCCAAGGTGGATAGCCAGGTGGAGAAATCGCTCAAGGTGGGGCTCTCAATCCCAGTTGAGTATATCGCCCAGTTCAGTTTTGCCTCTTGGGAGAGTTTATCTACAAATTCATGCAATAATAGTGGGGTGTTGAGGTAGCCGCTTAGTTTGCAAGCATGAATTGTTGCTACGATATTTTTGATGGCAAATGAAAAGTCGATGAGCAGATCAAGTTTGCCTTTCGGTGGCGGTAGTTGCCTTGCCTTATCAATGAGCTGTCTGAGTATTTGCTCAGGGCGCCCAAAATACATTCTGAGCGTACACATGAACACAGGCACCATATCTGGCAATACAAGCAGATTTCGCACGACTTCCCTAGCTTTTCCACGTAGGCTCTTTTGAAGGCGAACTAAATTCTCGTGATTAGAGTAGCCAGCCATTTGTGTGCTTTGCTCGAATGCACTAACCAAAATGTGCCACTCTTGAGGGTCACCACTAAACACCGGCAAATCTCTTGGTACATATTGTCGAGCTGCAAGCTGCGACGTCGTTTAATTAAAAGCATCGTTCGACGCAGCTGCGAATAGTTGAGTTAGTGACCGTACAGTGCTCCGTAGATTTGGAGCCGAGAACGTTGTAAATATGTCTTGCGAAATCCCGTTGCCGCCTACTTGCAGGACCTGGCCGAGCGCTGCCGCAGTTTGCCTCGACGTCTGACGCGGTGACTGCATAACTGTAGTTTGCCTCGACGTCTGACGCGGTGACTGCATAACTGTAGGCACCGTACTTCACTGCTGCAAGCTTGACGAATATTGTATACGTGATTTTGCTCAAATTGTGGAACAGTAGGATATAAAACTGTGTTACCAAGAACACACGAACTGCCATCGACGACCTCTATAAGTTCTTCTGCGTTTAAAATACGATATTTTTCACACAAATACTCTTCCCTTAAGCGCATAGTCTCTTCGAGATGCTGTAAACGGAGCTGCCTTTCCCTGCTGAGGATTGGCGGTTCTGGTGATGCGGTGAGACTGCCACCGTCGACATCTGCACTTACGTGTACATTTTGGTTTGCAGACGGTGCAGGAATAGTGAGGTTATGATCACTATCATTTTGCACCACGGCCTCTTCAGTTATTGGCCTCAGCATTTCTGGGACACCATCTGCCTGCGCCATTGTAGAATATATTTGCGATATATTTTCGCAGATTCCAGTAAGGTTTTTTAAAGAAATTGTTGCAAACTTTAAAGAATTAGTCGACACTAAGTTTTAATAGCAATGCTTTATTTAATGTACGTTTGCATTAAAGAGTGATGCTTTAAAAATTCTGCAAATATATTATTTCAATTAAGTTTTTACATTTTAACAATTCATATTTTCAGTTAATTAATAATTCAAAATAATAAATCAATTTACCTTAGTTTTCTTTATAGTTTCTTGATATATTTTACAATAAAAAACAGGTCTGGTCTCTATCGCGAAATAACTTAAATGACTGAAATAAGGAGACGAATTGGCAGAATTAATAATCAATAAG
>NW_016161620.1:7483-15504 GCF_001687245.7 Rhagoletis zephyria
TGATCCGATTTGGCTAATGTTTTAAATATGTATGCAATACTATTGCAAAAACGTGCTGCCAAGTGGTGCTGAAGTCGAGCTATTACTAAAAATAGCCAAGTGAGAAAAGTGGCCGTGAAGGTCAGATTAAAACGACCTGTTGCACCATTGAGTATATCGAACGCTCCTGCGTTGCAATTGGCCCAATGGATGTCATTTTCCAATATTATTATGCGTTCAAACTTTTAAGGTATTTCGTCTAAAATAAGTATATGTATATTGCATTTCTGTAGAACAATGATTCGCACCCATTTTGAAATTGCCACCTACTATACTGTAAAGCTTCTAGGGCATTCACTATAGAACCAGGGAGTGAAGAGGAAAAAATTTATTTCGCTTTGCGAATAACCGTGCTATGAAATGCCGCACAACTGGATAATTTCAAGAACGGATATAATACGATCCTTAGGTTATTTAAAGCGGCAAATGACCACCAAACCTTAATCTTAGCAGACAAATGTACCAATGAAAATCGTAAACGTGAATTGTTGGTGAAAATGTTGGATCAAAAAGTTTCAATAAAATATAAAAAAATTTTGGGCGGGACGAAGTTCGCCGGGTCTGCTAGTGTACGATATATCTGATTGTGATCACCGATGATAAAGCTAATCATAAAGATATGTTGCTCGAGCGATACTGTTACGGATAAAAATAAACTATTACTTCAATTTTCAGGGCAAAAACAGTGTCTCATACGGTTTGACAGGCAACAGCCCCGTTAAAGTGTAGTACTATAAAAAATGAGGTACTTCACAATGACTCAGACAGACAGTGGAGACGACGAGTCCGATCAAGGATTATCTCGTCTTTAGGTAGCAGAATCTTTTATGTGTGCGTAAAATCCGATTTTTTGAGAAATAAAGTTAGTTTAATAATAATAATAGATTGGCGCTTACACATATGTTAGTGTTTGGCCGAGCTTCTCCTCCGACTTGTGGCGTGCGCCTTGATGTTGTCACACAAAGCGGATGGGCCTACAGTTGTACGCCGACTCCGAACGGCGATTGTATTTTTATGAGAAGCTGTTTTTCATGGCAGAAATACACTCGGAGGTTTGCCATTGCCTGCCGAGGAACTACCGCTGTTAGGAAAAAATCTTTTTTCTATACTTTTTGCGAAGTTGCTTTGACCAGGGCTTGAACCCAGGCGTAGCGGAGTGGAAGCGCGCACTGCTTACCACTACACCACAGCGGCCGACAGTTAGTTTACTTGTCTAACAATGTGTATTTGTGTATTTATGCTCAACTTGTCACACCCGTCACAAAGTCAAGTCACACCCGTCACAGTTGAATTTGGAACATATCTGTCTATTATCTATCTATCTATCTATTATATATAATACGCGAAGGCATTTTTTGTGCAGCCTAAAACATCTGCACCGTTCGTTCAATTTTCAAAATTGGGGTGTCAAATTAAAGCGCTTGGCCTGTAGATGTGCAATAAGGTTTAATTTTTTCGAAAAGAGTTGCCACCTGTTGAATAATTAAACTCAAGTTATTTACTAATCAATGCCCTCAGATCCGCACCGTCCGTTTGATTTTCAAAAGTGAGGTACCAAATTAAAGGGCTTAGGGTGTGGATGTTCAAAAAGGTTTTACTTTTTCGAAAAAGTTTCCACCTGTTAAGAAATTAAGTTCAAAATAATAAGCGAAGGCATTTTTTGTTCCGCATAACAGATCTGCACCGTTCGTTCGATTTTCAAAAATGGGGTGCAAAATTAAAGCGCTTGGCCTGTAGATGTGCAATAAGGCTTTATTTTTTCGAAAGGAGTTGCCACCTGATAAAAAATTGCATTCAAATAATTTAATAATCAAAGCCATCGATTTTCAAAAGTGAGGTGCCAAATCAAAGGGCTCTGGCTGTACGTGTGCAATAAGGTTTAACTTTTTCGAAAAGAGTTGCCACCATTTAAAAAATTAAGTTCAAATTATTTTAAAAGCTAAACCAATTATTATAAAATGGGCATAAATGGAAATAGTTTTGAAAATGTTTGTTTCTTAACTTAACTTTATGAGGGTTGCCACCTTTTAAAAAAATCAAATTCAATATGAATTGGGGGAATTAGGTAATAGAAATATGTATTTGTGCCAGACGGTAAAGTTTAAGTATGTAGTAGTTTGTAAACATTTTTAAGAGGGTTGCCATCTGTGTGAAAAGTCTAATTTATATGTAGTATAAAAATATGGACGTCAAGCGAATGAATCTTAAGAGATCTTTGGTTGGAACGTTTAGAATATTTTTAAAGTGTTTGAAGAGGGCTGCCACCTGTTTAAAAATTAGGTTCAAATTATTTAAATAGTTAAATCAATATTTGCTAATTGGGTACCAATCGCAGTAGTTTTGAAAATACTTTATTTCTTAATTGCGTGTAGGAGGGTTGCCCCTCTGTTTAAACAATCAAATTCAATTTGAATTAAGGCAATGGGGTAATTAAAATAGGTATAACAATATGGGTGTCAGACGAAAGAGATTTAGGAAGATTTTAGATTGAACATATTTTTAATAGGGTTGCCACCTGTTCGAAAAGTTTAATTTAATTCAATTATCGATATAAAGCGAAATCTTAGTTTGCACCTTGAGAATATATTTTATGAGTTTGAGGAGGGTTGCCACCTGTTCGAAAAGTTTAATTTAATTCAATTATCGATATAAAGCGAAATCTTAGTTTGCACCTTGAGAATATATTTTATGAGTTTGAGGAGGGTTGCCACCTGTGTAAAAAGTTAAATCCAAATTATCTATTATATATAATAAGCGAAGGCATTTTTTGTGCAGCCTAAAAGATCTGCACCGTTCGTTCGATACTATTTTTTTCGAAAAGAGTTGCCACCTGATAAAAAATTGGATTCAAATAATTTAATAATCAATGCCATCAGATCCACACCGTTTGGGCTTAGGGAGTGGATGTTCAAGAAGGTTTTACTTTTTCGCAAAAAGTTGCCACCTGTTAAGAAATTAAGCTCAAATTAATTAAAATGTTAAATCAATTATTAAATATGGGTATCAATCGAAATGGTTTTGAAAAGGCTTTATAACTTAACTACGTATAGGAGGGTTGCCACATGTTAAAAAAATGTAATTCAATTTTAATTAAAGGAATTTGGAAAGTGAATAAGGTATCGTTATATGGGTGTCATGCAAAAGAGGTTTAAGAAGGTAGTAGTTTAAAAATATTTTGAATAGGGTTGCCACCTATATGAAATATTAACGATGGATGTCAAATGAAAGAGCTCAAGAAATACTTAATTTGACAATTTAGAGCATTTTTCGCAGTCGAATTTGTTTTACTTATACGAAAGATACATAAATGCAATATCGAAATTAGTGTCAAACGATAGACTTTTAAGAAAACTATATGCTGATAATATTTTTAATTAGAGTTGCCATCTTTTTTTTGTTTTTAAGGTCATCACATCTGCACCGTTATTTCGGATTTTCAAAATGAGAAGTCAAATAAAAGAACTATGATTCTACATAGATGTGCACAGGTTTTGTTTTTTCAAGTTACAGGGAGATTTGAAATTTGATGAAATGAAAACCGACACCATGCGAGACCTCTCTCACTGAGAAATGGTTTAGATTAACTATTAGGAATATTGTTGCGAGGTTTTTGAATAGCGTTTCACCTGTTTAAAAAATTTAATTAAACGCTGGCGTTTTGACGCCATGTGGGTTCAGTAGTATAACTATATAAGTTTATCTCATTATGTCTAACTGAACGTTCTGAACGTAAAACCACCCTGGATACCATTTAGCTATAGTTTTCGGAAAGGTGTAAAAGCTATATTTAATACTTATGCTTCGCCCGAACTTAGAATTTTTTACTTGTATTAACTAATAAGTAATATATTTATATAGATGTCTAGCTCATTATACGTATAACAGCGTGCGATAGTAAATTTTACACACAAAATTTAATATATTCGCGAAACCATGGGCCAAATATAAGTAAAGAGAAAAAATAAAAACTTCACTTTAAATAAAAAAAGTAGGTTTCAAACCCATTTATTTATTATTTACTATATCGCCCTCACCCGCTTCGCTGAGTGTATGAAATTTTTGCGTGCTACATTGAGTAAAATTTATTTCAAGAAAACTCAATTCAAAAACAGGAGGTTTAAAATTTATTTAACCATCTTCAAAATATTTTCAAACTAGAACTTTCTTAAACTTCTTATATAGAGGGGGCGTGAAACCTCCCATAAGGACCGAATTTTTCATACCGAATATCTCTGGATATGTTCATGGTAGAGTACGGGAACTTGGTGCGGAGATATATCAAATCAATCTTATACGCAAGGAGAAAAACGGGCTATTTGAAAAGAGGGCGTGGCGCCGTACAAACGTATATATAATTCATCTGTAGGTGTGTTTGTGAGTGAAATCCTCCTAAATGCTCGGACGGATTTTAACCAAGTTTTTTGTGTGTTTTTGAGTAACTCTCTGGATAGTGTAGATTCACAAATTCACCCGCCACTTGGCACTGGAGTTAAGTTATTACTAAAAATCTTATTGATGATCCACTTTGGCTAATATTCAAAATATATATTGGTAACGGTAAAGGCAATACTATTGCAAAAAAGAGCTGCCACGTGGCGCTGGACTCATTACGAATAATCGCCAAGTTAGATAGGGCGCCGTGAATGTCAAAATAAATAAACCTGTTGCACCATTGAGAATATCGAATTTTTATGTGTTACGATTGGCCCAATGTATGTATGTGATTTTTGCCAATATTATTATGCCTTAAAGCTTCATTCGGAGACACCAGGGTTGAGTTGTGCAGGGGTAAATCTCAAATCACCACCGATAAATCAACCGCAAAAACATCGCGCGCCTTTTACCGTATTAAATTCAAATAAAAAAAAATTTATTTTCACTTAAATTGCTTTCGTGAAACTTACTTTTAAGGTATTTCGTCTGAAATAAGTCTATGTATATTGGATTTCTGTAGAACAATTAAATTATACGCATCCATTTCGAAATTGCCACTAACTATACTATAAAGTTTCTTGGACAGATTCGCTATAGAACCGGATCGTTGTTGCCACAGGGAGTGAAGAGAAAATGTTCTTTAAATTTATTTCTTTGTGAGATTAACCGTTCTATGAAATGTTACACAATTCGAGAATTTAAAGAACTTCATCACGGACATAATGCTTTCGTTAGTTTATTTAAAGCGGCAAATGACCATCGAACCATAATCCTGGCAGATGAATGTGCCAATGAAAATCGTAAACGTGAACTGTTGGTGAAAATGTTGGACCAAAAAGTTTCAATAAAAAAAAAGTTCGCCGGGTATGCTAGTAAAATAATATTTCATTTAAACCAATTAAGTTGAATTTTTAAAAAGGTGGCAACCCTTGTGAAAGACTTCAATATTATTCAAAACTGTAAAACTAAAGGTTTCCTTATGGTTTGACAACCACATTTTAATTCTTCAGATGGCTTGCGTATAATTAATTTAAATTTTACTTTTCCAAACAGGTGGCAACCTTTTTCACAATATATTAAACTACAGATTTTTTAAGCCTCTTGACATCAATTTTTTTTAATATAATTTTCAAATAAATAACTCCCTAANCTCATTACGAATAATCGCCAAGTTAGATAGGGCGCCGTGAATGTCAAAATAAATAAACCTGTTGCACCATTGAGAATATCGAATTTTTATGTGTTACGATTGGCCCAATGTATGTATGTGATTTTTGCCAATATTATTATGCCTTAAAGCTTCATTCGGAGACACCAGGGTTGAGTTGTGCAGGGGTAAATCTCAAATCACCACCGATAAATCAACCGCAAAAACATCGCGCGCCTTTTACCGTATTAAATTCAAATAAAAAAAAATTTATTTTCACTTAAATTGCTTTCGTGAAACTTACTTTTAAGGTATTTCGTCTGAAATAAGTCTATGTATATTGGATTTCTGTAGAACAATTAAATTATACGCATCCATTTCGAAATTGCCACTAACTATACTATAAAGTTTCTTGGACAGATTCGCTATAGAACCGGATCGTTGTTGCCACAGGGAGTGAAGAGAAAATGTTCTTTAAATTTATTTCTTTGTGAGATTAACCGTTCTATGAAATGTTACACAATTCGAGAATTTAAAGAACTTCATCACGGACATAATGCTTTCGTTAGTTTATTTAAAGCGGCAAATGACCATCGAACCATAATCCTGGCAGATGAATGTGCCAATGAAAATCGTAAACGTGAACTGTTGGTGAAAATGTTGGACGAAAAAGTTTCAATAAAAAAAAAGTTCGCCGGGTATGCTAGTAAAATAATATTTCATTTAAACCAATTAAGTTGAATTTTTAAAAAGGTGGCAACCCTTGTGAAAGACTTCAATATTATTCAAAACTGTAAAACTAAAGGTTTCCTTATGGTTTGACAACCACATTTTAATTCTTCAGATGGCTTGCGTATAATTAATTTAAATTTTACTTTTCCAAACAGGTGGCAACCTTTTTCACAATATATTAAACTACAGATTTTTTAAGCCTCTTGACATCAATTTTTTTTAATATAATTTTCAAATAAATAACTCCCTAAATTGAAGTTGAATTAGATTTTATTAAAAGGTGGCATCCCTCATCCATCAGTAGACAATAATTTTATATATCTCCATACCAAGTTCCAGTAGTCTACCAAAAATAGTTCCTGAGAAATGCAGTATGAAAAATTCCGTTTGTATGGGAGGTGCCACGCCCTCGAGCCTAATCGAGATTAAAGTTATCCTATATTTTAAGTTGGGCTAAATGACAGCAGTGTACAAAATTTCATGATGATCGGTTGAATAGTTAAAGCGTGAAAGCGTAGCAAACAAACAAACTCACTTTCGGATTTATAATATTAAAAAAGTAGGGATAAGGATAAGGATTTTATGGTACAGAGCTAGAAGCAATTTTTTCGATTGAAGTTGTTGAAAAGTAATGAATATCTAAATCCCGAAAATCCCGTAAAAAGCGAAAAAATTAACATCCCTAATGAATACATACATACATATATTTATTTAAATGCATGTATGTACAATGTACATCTATGTACATTTGTAACTCGGACAAATGAAATTATCACAATCAAGAAATGGCTAAGAAATTTTCTGCTCAGCTCTTAAGAAATTTACTACGCTTTCTACTACGGTTTTCTAAAGTTTTTTGTGAAAAAAGAGCACAAGGCAACCCAGGTTTGCAACAGAAATATATGTCCGTTCCATTATTTCTTGAGGAAAAAGTGAGGCAACAGGCTGTGAGGTATAAAAAATGTCAAAATTCCTTGGACACACAAGCGAAATAATGGCAATTTTTTCTTGATCGTGTTCTTGAGAGCTGCATAGTCAGCTGCAAATTCAGCAGGGTTGTTCAAGTGCGTTGCAGATCTTTGTTTGCATTGTTTGTGTGGAGATATATATATGTTAATTTTTTATTATATACAAATGTATGTATACATACTTTTTGTTCAAAAAATTGATACTACAGGCATGGACTTTGACAATATGTGGCTTCAAAAGGATGGTGCGACTAAGTTCCCAGGACGCATTATCAGCCGAAACAACGAGGTAAAAAGGCCGCCGCGATTTTACGCCATTGGACTTCTTTCTATACACGTTATAAATGATAGGTAATCATATGTGCGCATCGTGAGTTGCCAGAGGACTAAGGGATATTGTGTTTAGTATATAAAGGGAAAATTTTAGAATGGTAACCCCCGATTACGGAACTAAGGAAAATAGGGGGGGTTGACGGGGTAGAACCCCCGTGGGGTGTATGTAAAGTTTTAAAGCGCGCAACCTTATAGTTTTTAAGTAATTTGTTATTAAAGTTTGTAATTTTCACCAATTTGTATGGGGCTATTTCACAATATATAATGCACTTTCCACTAAATTTACACGTTATTTACACTCAATATATGCGCAGCTAGAGTGTGCACGTTCAAACAAATAAATACTTTTAGTATATTACAGCTTTTTT
>NW_016161620.1:16664-19185 GCF_001687245.7 Rhagoletis zephyria
TATTGAGTGTAAATAACGTGTAAATTTAGTGGAAAGTGCATTATATATTGTGAAATAGTCCAATACAAGTTGGTGAAAATTACAAACTTTAATAACAAATTACTTAAAAACTATAAAGTTGCGCGCTTTGAAACTTCATACAGGGAACTATTAGACCCCCATCTACCTCCCATATTTTCCTTAATGCTGAACTCCGGGGTTAGCAATCTAAAGCCCACCCTATATAAATGCTATAAACTAAAAATCATGACGAAAAAAATCATTTTAAACAATTTTTGTTTCATTTAGAATATAAAAGCTGAATCAGGATGTGGGTGAGGACAAAAATCCTACATATGTAAGTATGTACATACTTTGCAACAATTATAACTAGTTCAGAACTATCGCCGAGGTTGCTCAAAAGGCTACTATACCAGCTCTCGTTGTAATCCAACTCAATCTCTCTTTTTTAACATGGCGATGACTTACCAAGTGCCAATAACCCCCTCTCTACGCGGTTTAGGAACGCGTCCTGATTTGGTTCCATTTAGTACAGTTCAGAGGCATACGTTTTTATTTCAACAGTGTTATTGAGCTTTATACGCATTGCTCGATACCCGGGTATCTAGAGCTCTAGTCTACACTATTTCCAGTTGGATTTTTGAAAGCGTAAATCGGATCTTAGAATTGTTAGCTGGATTTTGGAACGAATAAATTGGATTTTCGAATGGGCTAACAGGATTTTAGAAAAATCAATTGGATTTCGGAAAACTTTATTTTGATTTTAGAATAGTCAATTGGATTTTAGAAAGCGTCAATTGGATTTTTAATGATTCCTATACTATACATAGATTTTATTCTGATTAACTATAAATATTGTTTAAAGATCAGTTAGGAATACTTATTAGGTTTTAACAATGTAATTTATTGTAAAGTTAAACGAGAGGTTACATTTAGGAATTTACGATCTGCACATGCACATGTAATGATAGTTTGTAACTGTAGATTACAATGGACTCGCTCAGCGCGTTGCCTTGTGATGATGAATGAGATTTTGCATCGCATAATTCTGTGAGGGACCTGGAGTACTTTTGTCCCATTGCACATTAGGTCAAATTATTCATTTGGCTGTGCGAAAGTCCAATTTCGTAAAGGCAGTTTTACATTATTTTTTTTGCCATTCTGTAGGGAATACTCCAATATAACAGAAACTTCACTTTGTTTTCGTAAAATAAAAAAAAAAAACCGTTAAACAGCAATCAACCAAAGTTGCACTTTCAAAGCGTTATTAACACGTTCTTTGCGCAACCATTTTATTTTTTAAGTTTCAAGTACATTTTATTTAAAGTTCGAATAATTAAAGGAAAATTTTAAATGGAAAAGAAAAGTGACTTTTTATCCATTGTTTGTAAAAAAAAAACTAACTTATTTGCATAACCTCAAAATTTTACTGATTTATTTTAATTTATGATTTTATGTAAGCTTTTACAATTTTGTTAACTTTCGGCAAACAAAATGGAAAAGGAAATGTATAAACCAAGATGTAATGAGTTGATTTTATTTTATTCAACCCGCCGTTTTTAGCCGTTTCCAAGAAAAACGACTAAACTGCTTTGAGACAAAATTACTGTTCACAAAGTCCTTTTATGTAAATATTTTTCATCTGAGTGTATTTTAAAATTTATACACTCACGCACTTCACTGCTAATCCTCATACATGAACTAACCCTGCCAGCATTTTATATTGCGGAATTTACTAATTCGACACGACATTTCTGTGAAAATCATCGCCGATGATATCGCTATTTTTTGGAATTCTTATCCGCTCTCGGGAAGAACTGTTCCACCAAGACGTCACGTCTTTATGATACGAAAGCGAAACAGCAATTAGGATCTATTTCGATAGGAATGACAGTAACTTGTGCGATAAAGACTGAAGTGTTAAAGAAGACTCTTCTGTTGGTTAAATTTTGCGAAATAAAGTCAATTGACATTATTACCTTTTTAAAAGCGAAATAAAATCAACAAAAATTTTGAAATAAAGTCATTGACGCTATTTCCTCGTTCAAATGGAAATAACGTCAACAATGCTTAAAGTATGTCGATTCATAGAAAAAAATGTTGTTCTTACATTAAACATTGCCCCGTAAGTGTTGTTTTTTAATAGATGAAAAAGGTTGTTGCCAAATCCTCAGTGTTGTGATATTAATCCACACACAATCATGAACTACCACCAATTGATTTTATTAAAAAAATTTAAATTACGAATATGTAAAAACACGATTCGAAAAACTAAACGCCTGCACACAGCTGGAATATGAGAAATATTTGAAGAAAGAGTGTAGAAAGGATCCATAACTTGCAAAACATGTTTCGTTTCCACAAAAATAAAGCGAACACTATTAAATTGAAGAAACAGTCCAAGTCCAAAAACCCCGGAGGAGCACTGAAAGAATTCTGTGTTTTAAATTAGCATATTTTGAACGAATTCGGAATGTCTAAGGTGAAAAAGAAACCAACCTTTCTATAAGGAAACAATTAT
>NW_016161620.1:20968-46555 GCF_001687245.7 Rhagoletis zephyria
GGTACAAAGCTCAATAAAAATATTAAAAATAAAAAAAAAATAATTTTACTTGATTGAACTTTCAAAATCTGCCTTGTTATTTTTTAAAACTTCAAAGAGTAAAAATCGTCCGAGCACCTGTTAAGCAGGTAGAAAAGCGACCGAAATGTTTTTTGTTTTTGAGAAATGAGTTACTATAGCTTTGATAACTTCCAATAGTAACGAAGAAGTCACATCGGGGCGATAGGCGATAAAATTCTCTTCCAATTGCTGGCAGGGAAATGAGATGGTTCAACACTTTGAATAAAAGCGGAAACAAGCACCTTGAACAAGATATTTATAATGCGGTAATACGATTCATTTAAATGGTTACAGATCTTGATGCTGGAAGTTGCAGTGTAGTCCAACCCGATACAAATAATTGCTTCTATGAATTTGATGGTATGCTCACGAAAATGCAGTAAAAATTTATTTTGATATCCTCTTTTTTTCTTATATTCATGTATGTATGTGGATGAATTTATGTCTCAGTCCGACAAAAATACGAATGATTAATCCTACCATTAAAACCAAATTGCGTAACAATTCTTCCAATACTTGAATGATCCTTAAATTGGGGAAGAAATTTGGAAAAAGTACCCATTGCATTATAACACACCGTTAATTTCATCTTCTCCAGTAGAACGGCTTTTTTCTTTCGCTGGAGTTGTAAACAACCCACGGCGTCATGGCCTATATGACCTTACTTTCGAGAAATTAGCTTTGCTTAAAGCAAATTGTTATGGACGTCGTACCGGCTTGCAACAAAAACGTTTATTTATTTTTAATTTAAAGTATAATTAAACAATACAACAATGAACTGGTTACATTCAAAACGAAGTAAAATACACGATAAACTAGACTAAAAAGGGCTAGACTAAAAAGCTAAAGCTTGTGTCTTCTCTCGGTTTGGTGGGCGAATGAATATGTAAAATGAATACGGCAGTTGATGTTGGCTGTGGTTGGTGCTCGCTGACAGCTCATTGTGGTGTTGCCACATAGTGAGGGCTTCGTAGTTGACTACATTCCACCTCCTGGCGAATCATCAGTGGGTTCGCAACATCTCAAGGCGGCTAGCCTTCGAATATGTCGTCGAAGGATTCCATGATATGTGCGGACGTTAGCGCTTCGAACTCTGCCGTCGTTTCCTTTGAAGACTTCTGTGACCCACCCTTTTCACAACGGCTCCGCGGTGCGGAAGGATCACATACTATGACAACTGCTCCCGGTTTGAGTGCCGCTAGCTCCTCTCTCCACTTAAGGCGACATAGCAGACGTGGCAAGTACTCCAGCCTCCATCTCTTCCAAGCACGATCTTTTAAATTTTGGGATATCTTCCATTGCTTCCTAAGTTAAATAACTATTCAATCTTGTGCCTGGACATTTCGCGTTCGATAGCGTCGAAATCGAATAATCGTTCACACTGGTTTATCTCCTTTTAGGCACCAACAAAATTCATACCATTATCACTACGGATACGTATGGGTACGCCCCGACGATTAACAAAGTTGCAAAGGCAAAGTATAAACGCATCCGTTGAGAGGTTTTCCGCCAACTCAAGATGAACTGCCCTGGTGGTCAGGCAGGTGAACAGCGCAATCCACCGTTTTTCCCTTCTGCGCCCGATAGCGACGTTAAATGGGCCACAGTAGTCCACTCCGCAGTAGGAGAATGGTCGAACATAAGGTGTAAGTCGATCTTTTGGCAATTGACCCATTAATGGGTCGGCTGGTTTAGCTCTCTCATGTATGCAAACTGGGCAATGCTTCTTAACGTTCTTCAGTGTACCGCGTATGGCCGTTACCCAATAACGTTGACGAGTCTCGTTCGTCTCGTCGTTTTGATGGTGTCGCTTTCGATGGTGATCTGCTACAACTAGTCCAGCGACATAATGGCTTCCTGGCAGGATAATCGGACGGCGGGCGGCGAGTGGTAAGCAATATGCAGCGTCTATTTTCCCATACACCCTCAACAATCCACTATCATCTAAATAGGGAGTGAGAGGATAAAGGCTACATCCCTTCGACAATGGTTCCGTTCTGCGTAAGAGTTCAATTTCTTGCGGATACACTTCCTTCTGGACTACCCGGCATATCAAATTTTCGGCTGCGGTTAATTCATCAAACCCTAGTTCTCCGTCTTTGCAACTCTTCTTTCTGGCGTTGTTGGTAAGTCGAAGTACCTAAGCGACGGTTCTCGTCAACTTCAAGAATGATGAAAAATTAGTAAATGTGATAAATGTCTCACCTGTGTAGCAGGCAAGCAAACATCGGCTGGTTTCTTCTTTGTTGGCACGTTCGTCCGGTGTTAGGGTGGTTTCTCGTGGCCAACATTCCTCGGCTTGTTGTAGAAAATCTGGTCCTTTAAACCAGCGTGTGTGCTGTGAAAACTCGGGACTCGGCTGAGCGCGTGTTGCGTCGTCTGCCACATTCATAGCAGTAGGCAACCAACGCCACTGATTTATCGTAGTCGTGATGAGGATCTCGGCAATTCTATGAGCGACGTACGGCTTATACGCCCTTGTATGCGAGCGTATCCACAAAATAACTGTTTGCGAGTCGCTCAAAAGTAGGGTCTTGTTGATTGTGATGTCGAGGCTTTCTTCGATGAGACTTTTGATTCGGCATCCCATGACGGCTGCCTGCAGTTCCAGGCGGGGAACTTTCGTTGTCTTTGGCGGTGCGTATGCTGCTTTGGCACAAACTAGTGCTACTTCTACCGTGTCGCCCCTTTGTACCATTAGGTAAGCTGCTGAGGCATATGCGCTCGTGCTGGCATCCACGAAGATATGTAGTTGAATATCGTCGGCATTTGGTATAAGGCTTGAATAACAGCAATGAATCGACAATGACTTGACCGACTGGAATTTCGACCACCAGGTTATCCATCGCGTAGCTAAATGCGGTGGTAATTCTTTGTCCCACATAATGTTCTCCTTCCATAATGACTGCAGTAGTAGCTTGGCCGAAATGGTGACGTTCGTAAGCAAACCGAAAGGATCGTAAATTGATATTACGATTCCCAGAAGTTCCCTCTTTGTAGGCGGTCGTTTGCCTTGCAAGATGTCACGAGCTATTTTAAAAAACTTAAAGTGGAATTCGAATTTGTCCGTTATTGTGTTCCCGAACATGCCAAGTATTTTGTCGACGTCGGCTTCTCGCTGCAATTTAACAATGGTTGACGGCAGATCTTCCTTATAANTATCATCTAAATAGGGAGTGAGAGGATAAAGGCTACATCCCTTCGACAATGGTTCCGTTCTGCGTAAGAGTTCAATTTCTTGCGGATACACTTCCTTCTGGACTACCCGGCATATCAAATTTTCGGCTGCGGTTAATTCATCAAACCCTAGTTCTCCGTCTTTGCAACTCTTCTTTGTGGCGTTGTTGGTAAATCGAAGTACCCAAGCGACGGTTCTCGTCAACTTCAAGAATGATGAATAATTAGTAAATATGATAAATGTCTCACCTGTGTTGCAGGCAAGCAAACATCGGCTGGTTTCTTCTTTGTTGGCACGTTCGTCTGCTGTTAGGGTGGTTTCTTGTGGCTAACATTCCTCGGCTTGTTGTAGAAAATCTGGTCCTTTAAACCAGCGTGTATGCTGTGNGTTCTTCTTTCTGGCGTTGTTGGTAAGTCGAAGTACCTAAGCGACGGTTCTCGTCAACTTCAAGAATGATGAAAAATTAGTAAATGTGATAAATGTCTCACCTGTGTAGCAGGCAAGCAAACATCGGCTGGTTTCTTCTTTGTTGGCACGTTCGTCTGGTGTTAGGGTGGTTTCTCGTGGCCAACATTCCTCGGCTTGTTGTAGAAAATCTGGTCCTTTAAACCAGCGTGTGTGCTGTGAAAACTCGGGACTCGGCTGAGCGCGTGTTGCGTCGTCTGCCACATTCATAGCAGTAGGCAACCAACGCCACTGATTTATCGTAGTCGTGATGAGGATCTCGGCAATTCTATGAGCGACGTACGGCTTATACGCCCTTGTATGCGAGCGTATCCACAAAATAACTGTTTGCGAGTCGCTCAAAAGTAGGGTCTTGTTGATTGTGATGTCGAGGCTTTCTTCGATGAGACTTTTGATTCGGCATCCCATGACGGCTGCCTGCAGTTCCAGGCGGGGAACTTTCGTTGTCTTTGGCGGTGCGTATGCTGCTTTGGCACAAACTAGTGCTACTTCTACCGTGTCGCCCCTTTGTACCATTAGGTAAGCTGCTGAGGCATATGCGCTCGTGCTGGCATCCACGAAGATATGTAGTTGAATATCGTCGGCATTTGGTATAAGGCTTGAATAACAGCAATGAATCGACAATGACTTGACCGACTGGAATTTCGACCACCAGGTTATCCATCGCGTAGCTAAATGCGGTGGTAATTCTTTGTCCCACATAATGTTCTCCTTCCATAATGACTGCAGTAGTAGCTTGGCCGAAATGGTGACGTTCGTAAGCAAACCGAAAGGATCGTAAATTGATATTACGATTCCCAGAAGTTCCCTCTTTGTAGGCGGTCGTTTGCCTTGCAAGATGTCACGAGCTATTTTAAAAAACTTAAAGTGGAATTCGAATTTGTCCGTTATTGTGTTCCCGAACATGCCAAGTATTTTGTCGACGTCGGCTTCTCGCTGCAATTTAACAATGGTTGACGGCAGATCTTCCTTATAATTCAAGCTTGCTTCTAGCGTTTTACAGTTTGACACGAACCTTCGGAGTTTAAATCCGGCTGCTGCGTTAATTTGTACGGCCTCTTTTATCGTCTGTTCACTTCATTGGCATTCGTAAAGCTAATCACAAGATCGTCCACGTACGTCTTGTTTACAACGGCATCAACTCCCTTTGGCATTTGGGAACTGAATTTGACGGCATTAATGTTTTTTATGTACTCCGCACAACACGGAGAGCAGGCTGCACCGAATATCATGGAGGTCATGGTATATACCCGAATTGGCTTACTGGGATCACCATCGCACCACAAAAAGCGCTGCGAGTCTTGGTCTTCAGGTTGGATTCGTACTTGAGAAAACATCTCTTCGATGTCTCCAGCGACGGCGATGACTCCTTGCCGGAATGTGAAGAGTATTGTTAATAAGGATTGCACCTTCTGAGGTCCCTTGAGCAAGGCACTGTTGAGTGACGTGCTCAGTGTTGCCGTTTAGCCCTTTGGTGGCTAGATTTAGCTACCACATACTTTTTGTGGCCACATAAATTTAAAATTGCCCCTAGCCCTTTTTTAGCCCTTTGGAGAGTTTACTTATACTTGGCACGAAAAAGTTGTATATGATTAATTTGATCTAATTTTTTTTCATTTATGTAATAGACGAGTTTTTAAACTAAGAAAGACTGATATTTATTCATATGTATCTATAAGTATTGTATGTTCCTTACGTTTTTATACATACATACTGTAAAAGTGTTAAGGCTGTTAACTTATCTATTAAAGATTTAACTATAGTTTAAAATAGATAAGTTTACTGCCCTTAATATGCTTAATTTGTTAAATGTCCCATCAATTCGATTGACCGTGTATGTTCTTGGGTGTGATTGTACCAGAAGCTGGTGTCGTGAGTGGTGAAATTAGCTAAATTTTCTAAGTAAAAAGTATTTTGGCGGAAATTTCTTGCACAATATGAGTCAAAGCCGTGTTTGTGGAAGATTAAGTTCACGATATTGTAGTTGTGTATTAAAAAAAAAACAATCTTTTAACAAAATGGTAGAAAAATTAGGAAATTTCGGCTCTAATCATTTCGATCTTTCCTCGGCCTCATTTGTAAAAAAGTAAATATTGTACCAGCATGCTGGTAAGTTATATGTTTCGGTCCTGATGGTACAATCATTTGATGGAGCCTGTAACCTGGTGTCGTATATTTCCCCTTTTATACAAAAAGGTTTTTGGTTGGATAAAATATTTGCTTTTTTTCCTGAGTTAATTTTTTTTCTATACCATTACTTATTGAAAATGTTTGCGTGTATACTTACATATGTATATGTAAGTAAAAAAATTTAGCTAGCATTTTTAGCCACAACGACATTTCTTAGCTCTTTTTACCCCTTTTTTTAAAGGAATTTGGCTACAACTAAAAATTATTCGCGGCAACACTGGACGTGCTAAGTGTAGTTGCGGCTTCATCAAACATGACGCGTAGCTTCTCCGGTTTGTGAGCATTCACTACACCGAAATGTGACAGGTACCATGTTGTTGGCTTCACTGTATCAGGTTCCTCCACCGACATCTGCCTTGCGTAACCCTTGTTGACATATTTATTGATTTCTCTGATGTAGTTTGCGGCGAACTTTTGGTCTTTTCTCATCCTTGCTTCCATGTTTAATAAGTGCTTCTTTGCCATGCTATAACTATCTGGGAACTTGATGTCGTCTTTGCGCCATAGTAGCCCGACCTCGTAGCGGCTTCCGATGTATTTCGTTGTTTCTTGCAAAATCTTTTTTGCGCGGCTATCGTCGTCTGACTCCAGAATGGCGTTGACCGGTGATTTGACGGCTACTGTGTCAGCGGCGATGTACTCTTCCACAATCTCATATAGTTGCTTTAACGAAGTCGTTTCCTTAAGTACCATTACTCGTGCTTGTACCCTCGCGCCACTCTGCGTTGGACCATAAACCACCCAACCCAACTTGGTTTTGGCGGCAATTGGTTGGTTGGGTCCATTGTCGATGACCTCCCTCAAGATGCTAATGAAAGAATTGTCCAACCCGAGAAGTAGCTCTGGCTTTACGCTTTTATAGTTTGGTACCGCTTACTACGTTGCGTACTCGCACTGACAAATCCAAAATCTGGTCTAAACGGCTCTCGGGGATGTTTTGAAACTCCGCACGCACCCACAAGTCTGGCCGCCCAAAGTTGAACTCAAGTTCCTTTAAAATACTGGGAACGTTTTCGGGATAGATAAGTAGCGAGGTGACTGCTTGCTTTGCATCACCCTTAAGCGCTCTTTGCAGGCGTATAAGGTTCTGCCTACTGCTGTAGCCAAACTCTGCGGCTGTGTCCCGGTAGCACGCGATGAATAGTGGCCAGTCTTCTGCGTTTCCCTCAAATATAGGCAAAGGTTGTAGTTTTGTAGCAGCATTTTCCATAAAAACAGGCGGTTGGTTGGGCGGAACCAGTGTTGCCAGGTCCTCGGCATGAAAAAACGTCCCTTTTGATCTGAAAAAACGTCATTTCCTTCCCAAAAACGTCTTTTTCAAATGTATGCACAGAGAATTGCTCTTATTAAACTTTTATTGTATACAAAGGTACATAAGTATTTACGTAAGGTATATTAAATTTTAAACTGGTTTGAGATCGTTAATATAAAAATATACATAGACTTGTGATCAGCTGATTAAGTCATCAACATTTTGATCGATTGTGGCTGTTTTTGTTTATTTAATGCTTATTATTTTTCCATAAAAGCCTAGCTTTTTATATAACAAAGAATCGCGTTGATTTTTAATAATTCTTTTTCTTGTAGCATTTGGTTAGGTAATCAGTTGTCGAAAATGCTAAATTACGGTCTATAAGAAGGAACATAGCAATATTTCAGCCGTTTTTGCGTTCATTACATTTTCACGGCAGTCTTAAAAAAGTCGCCTACTTTTTCTGCCTTTTTATGCTGCTACAGCTTTTTTGGTGCTTTTGCGAGCATGCGTGCTGCAATAGATCAGCTCTTCCTGATTTGGCTTTTAATGTGCAATTGCAAATATTGCAGTAAGCCTCGTAACCCCAAGTGTTTACAAAACCAGCCTTTGAACGCGGGATCCTTAGTCCAAGAATCCAAAAAAATGCGCGTACGCTTGGTTTGCATCATAGTTAAGTCATCTCTGTACAAAGAATAAATATCTTTTGTAGAAAAGTGCTGCGAAGAAATGCTTGTAAAGATTTGTTAAGAAAATAATTCAAAATTAGTTCTACATACAAGATTTAGTAACAGAGAAAAATTACTGGGAAGTTAAAAACGTAATTTCTTACACAAAAAACGTCCGAACGTCAACAGGATACAAAAAACATCCAAATGACGTTAAAAACGTCAACCTGGCAACGCTGGGCGGAACTAACGTTGTCGGTGCTGGCGGTGTCACCATCGATGACGGCGAGTGCTGATGATGGCCGGACACAATCGCTTCTTGGCTGTTGGTTGACTGGTAGGGAATCACGTAATCCGTTTCAATCGTTCACGTAGTTCTTGAATGTCGGCTCGTTGAGTACTTGTTTCGTTGCGAAGCTCGTTTATCGATTCGCGCAAAGCTGTGATTGACGCTACAAGAGCGGCCATGTGGTTGGTAGTTCCCTGTGGCTGAGGTGGCGCAGGGGTGCCCAGTGCCTCAACGACAGTTTCGTTTAGCTCCGAATCAATCCCTGCATCTACTCGACGTTGTTCACTCATCTTGGAACGCGTTCGTATTAGCTCCACATGCACTTGACGTAGTGTTGCGAATATTCTATATACCTGCTACTCGCTGTTACGAATCGACGTTTGCAGATCGGCGGTAAATTTGGCGGGAATACGTGCGAGTTACAGCACGATGGCGAAATGTCGGCTAATTTGTACGATGCAGATTGGCATCAAAATGGCGGGAATACGTATAAGTATTTTCGACGGCTTACAATATACTCCACTATTCGACCCTTGTACAATGGCGGAAAAAATGGCGGGAAGTACGTACGAATATTCTCGACGAATTCGCACGCTAGCGACATGTCGGCAAATTTATACGATGTAGATTGGCAGCAATTGTTGGCAGGTTTATGTAGTATAGTCGAAGATTCGACCTATGTTAATTGGCGGCAAATAGCAAGAATATGCTGGCAAACATTATTGGCGAGCCACAACACGACGGCGAAATCTCGGCTGCAAAAATGGCGGGAATATGTGTCTATTTTCGACGACTTACAATATACAAGGAGTCTACATTTCGACCCTTGTACATTGGCGGCAAAAATGGCGGGAAGTACGTGCGAATATTCTCGATGAATATGCACGTTGGCGAAATGNCTTACACAAAAAACGTCCGAACGTCAACAGGATACAAAAAACATCCAAATGACGTTAAAAACGTCAACCTGGCAACGCTGGGCGGAACTAACGTTGTCGGTGCTGGCGGTGTCACCATCGATGACGGCGAGTGCTGATGATGGCCGGACACAATCGCTTCTTGGCTGTTGGTTGACTGGTAGGGAATCACGTAATCCGTTTCAATCGTTCACGTAGTTCTTGAATGTCGGCTCGTTGAGTACTTGTTTCGTTGCGAAGCTCGTTTATCGATTCGCGCAAAGCTGTGATTGACGCTACAAGAGCGGCCATGTGGTTGGTAGTTCCCTGTGGCTGAGGTGGCGCAGGGGTGCCCAGTGCCTCAACGACAGTTTCGTTTAGCTCCGAATCAATCCCTGCATCTACTCGACGTTGTTCACTCATCTTGGAACGCGTTCGTATTAGCTCCACATGCACTTGACGTAGTGTTGCGAATATTCTATATACCTGCTACTCGCTGTTACGAATCGACGTTTGCAGATCGGCGGTAAATTTGGCGGGAATACGTGCGAGTTACAGCACGATGGCGAAATGTCGGCTAATTTGTACGATGCAGATTGGCATCAAAATGGCGGGAATACGTATAAGTATTTTCGACGGCTTACAATATACTCCACTATTCGACCCTTGTACAATGGCGGAAAAAATGGCGGGAAGTACGTACGAATATTCTCGACGAATTCGCACGCTAGCGACATGTCGGCAAATTTATACGATGTAGATTGGCAGCAATTGTTGGCAGGTTTATGTAGTATAGTCGAAGATTCGACCTATGTTAATTGGCGGCAAATAGCAAGAATATGCTGGCAAACATTATTGGCGAGCCACAACACGACGGCGAAATCTCGGCTGCAAAAATGGCGGGAATATGTGTCTATTTTCGACGACTTACAATATACAAGGAGTCTACATTTCGACCCTTGTACATTGGCGGCAAAAATGGCGGGAAGTACGTGCGAATATTCTCGATGAATATGCACGTTGGCGAAATGTAGGCAAATCTATGGTTTGTGGTCGAACTTTCGACCTTTGTTAATTTTCGGTAAATAGCAAGAATATGTTGGCAAATATTCTCGACAAGTCACAACACGATGGCGAAATATCGGCAAATTTGTACGATGTACATAGGCAGCAAAATGGAGGGCATTACGTGCGACTATTCTCGACGAATTTGCACGCTGCCGCAATGTTCGCAAATTTGCCAGAGGGTACTTTCTGACTGGCCCAACTATACGTAGAATTGCCCAGTATATGCTACGAATTTCCAACTTCTCAAAATGTCCTCCAATCTTGCAGTAACTGGCTGGGAATATGTAAATGTGCGGCTTGCACAAAATGGCTGCAACTCCGGCTTGCAAGTGCAGAGAGAAGACAAGCTTTAAACTTTTTATGGTCTTCGTACCGGCTTGCAACAAAAACGCTAATTTATTTTTAATTTAAAGCATAATTAAACAATACAACAATGAACTGGTTATATTCAAAACGAAGTAAAATACACGATAAACTAGACTAAAAAGGGATGGACTATAAAGGCTAGACAAAATTGCTAAAGCTTGTGTCTTCTCTCGGCAGTTGATGTTTGCTGTGGTTGGTGCGAGCTGACAGCTCATTTTGGTGTTGCCACATAGTGAGGGTTTCGTAGATGACTACACAAATATTGATCTTTATACATCAAAATGGTCCTGAGTTATACATTTTCTTATTTATTATTTGATTTGTTGTAATATTCTACACAAACTCATGATTAGAGGTTGATTTTGATTAACAGTATTCCTTGGAATCAAACTCAATTTTACATACTTTTCAGAATGTACATAGTTTATATCAATTAAACCTGAATTAACCTCAGTATCAGTAAATCACAATCAAGATTTTCTTAATCACACTCTAAAAAATTTTTGTTTAAATTTGCGCAAATTAAGATAGGTAACCAGGTTTCTCTCTTAATGAATGCAAATTTACACACCGTGTTAATTAAATTAAACACTGCTTGCTTACTTTTACTTATCATATGTGTGGCGTAGAACAAATTTCAAATTTGTTTTTTGAGTTCTACACATTTATTGTTAACAATTTCACAGTTAACACATAAATAAAGGAAGGTAGGTAGGTAGGTTGTCGCGGTCGTCTATAAGACACACTTAGGCTCAGGACCCATTGTGATGCCGCATGTTGGGTCAGCAACTCCCAATCCCTCCTAAAACCATTTTGAACTTTGAACGAATTTTAGAAGATCCCTGATTTCGACGCATCTAAGGTCCTCCAAGTTGTCGAAGAATTGCCTACCGAGAGGGGAGAGTCTTCGTCTAGATAGAGCAGGGCATTGGCACAACAGGTTCAGAATCGTTCCCTCCTCTTCTTCATCTTGACAACTACTACAGAAGTCATGTGAGCGTAGGCCAAGTCGATAGGCGTGCTTGCCAATTAGGCAGTGTCCTGTTATGACGGATACTAATAATCTAATATTGGACTTATTTAGACTCAGTAGTAGGCCAGTGCGGTTGGCGCTGAGCACCGGCCATAATTGTTTGGCAGTTTTGCAGGTGATTTCGTCCTGCCACCTTTCGTTCGCTACTTTAGTGAGCCTCTCGGAGATAAGTAGCTTACAAGTTTGCAAGGGTATTCCTATTTCGTCATTTATATCCTCAAAAGGAAGTTTCGTGCCAAGTCGCGCCAGTTCGTCGGCCTTACAATTCCCCTCTATGCCGCAGTGTCCCGGAACCCATATTACCTTTGGGCGAAATGACTCAGCCATCTCGTTAAGAGATGCGCGGCATTTCATGGCTACCATGGAGGTTGTCGACTGCTTCGTGAGGGACTTTATTGCCGCCTGGCTGTCAGTGAAGATATAGATATCAACTTGGGGTATCATATCATACTTTACCAGTTTCGTGGCCCTGTCGATTGCCATCAGTTCAGCCTGAAAAACGCTACAGTGGTCCGGGAGACGAAAGCTGAGGGAGATTCCCAGGTGATGGGAATATACACCTCCTCCAACCCTTCCCTCGAGTTTTGAGCCATCTGTGTATACATGGATGGACTCTCCACTACTTACAACGTCATGCTTCCACTCTTCCCTTGAGGGTAGGAGGGTCGCGAACGCTGTAGCGGGTGCAGGTTCCGGAAGTGCATAGTCCACCAATCCGGGTAGCCCCGGAAACTCCGTTAATATTCTACCGTGACCATAACTGGTATTTGACCACTTATTTAGAATGTTCATTCGAATTGCCGCGCCACTTGCGACTTGTTTGGCATGTAGGTCCACCGGAAGAAAATTCAGTAGGGCATACAGTGCCTTGGATGATGTTGTTCTCGTCGCACCAGTTATGAGTGTGGACGCAAGCCTTTGAACCTTGTCCATTTTTTTGAAGTTTACCCCTTTCCCAAGGGTGTTCCACCATACCACTATACCGTGATAGAGAATTGGCCTAACCACCGCCGTGTATAGCCAGTGTATTATTTTGGGTTCCATCCCCCATTTTTTCCCTATTGCTCTGCTGCAGGAATATAGTGCCACTGTTGCTTTGCGCACTCTATCTGCAACGTTGGGCCCCCAGTTTAGTTTCCTATCTACTATGAGACCTAGATATTTGGTCTCTTCCTTTATTGCGAGGGTGTTGCCCTCTAGAGTTATGTTCCCGAGATCAGGTATCTTGTGCTTCCTGGTGAACAGCACAAGGTCTGTTTTTTCAGGATTCACTCCCAGTCCTCGCATGTTACACCACAGGGATAGTTTGTTGAGGGATCTTTGGATCAGATCTGTCAATGTTGAGAGATGTTTACCCGAGATAGCTATTACAATATCGTCGGCGTATGCAATTATCTGACCGCCAATGTCTTCAAGTTCCCGAAGAAGGCTGTTCCACAGGAGCGGTGATATTACTCCCCCCTGGGGTGTACCCCTGACGGGGAACCTTTTTGTTACTGATTCACCTAATCCTGCGCTTATTTCTCGGCCGATTAACATTCGCTCAATAAATGAGGTTAGTGAATTGCTTACTCCCGGATTTATCAGAGATGAGATAATCGCTGCAGGAGATACATTGTTGAAAGCACCCTCGATGTCCAGGAAGGCCGCGAGGGTGTATTCTTTGTAATAAAGTGATCTTTCAATTGTGTGCACTAAAGAATGGAGTGCTGTTTCGACTGATCTCCCTTTGTTGTTGGCATGCTGGGCTGCCGAAAGTTTGCTGCCCACCTTGTGTGCCCATCTATTATAGCGTTTTCTTTTATCAAAAAAGGTTCTGCCCTTTTATATGGGAGCTCTGAAACCTGAGAAAATGTTGCGTTGTTTATATGAGAATGAAACAGAAAATATACTACTCCATCACAATTTATTTATAGAACTAAATAAAGCTGAATTGTTCACTTGGCGTGTAAGTCTTTAACAATTTTAAAGCAAAATACTTATTTCTGATAGGGAAAATAATTGCATTTTTACAAGATTAAATTAAAAATCAACCATGCAACTCTCACCCTCACGTTTATTTGAGGGCAGAAAAGGCAGCACTTTCGCCGGATCAGAGCGCAACCTGCTGAGAAAAGAACACGACGCCTGGTGAAAGGGCTGAGAAAAGAACATGAAAATGTGACAGCGCTAACACAAGGCAGAATAAGTGCAGCCTTTTTTCGAGAAAAGAAAACGCTATTAGTCTCTCTAGAGATTTCAACAGTAAAGACGACAGACTAATTGGTCTGAAGTCTTTTGGTCTCGTGTGTGTAGTTTTCCCTGCCTTGGGAATGAAAAATTCATTCGTAACACTGCTTCAAAGACTGGTACGAGTATGGGTGCAATCATTCCTGCTGTATGCTGTAGGTCAGCGGGAATAATGCCGTCTGGTCAAGGAGATTTAAACGGTTGGAAGCTGCTAATAGCACGCTTTATGTTCTCCTCGGTTATGATATTCGCTAGAATGTCATCATGGTTGCCTATGATTCGGGTATTTGTGACTCTACTGTGGAGGCAATCCGGAAAGTGCGTCTGTACAAGAAGCTCTAGAGTTTCTTCGCTGCTAGTTGTCCAATCACCATCCTCCTTGATGAGATAGCTAATATTGCTGGGACTCATAGATAGTATTTTGCGCAGTCTGCTGGCCTCCGAAGTACTTTCTATCTTCTGACAGAAGTTCCTCCATGAGGAGCGCTTAGCGTCTCTTATTGCATACTTAAATCGGCGTTGCCAGTCTTTAAATTCACTCCAAGAGTTGGATCTGTTAGCTTCATTAAATTTTGATCTGCATTCCCTTCTGAGGGTTGCAATTTCAGTGGACCACCATGGAGGTTTTGGTTTCCTACTTGTTGCCCTGATTGGGCAGGCTAATTTTGCTGCACGATGAAATGCTTTAGTTATATCGTCTACGACGTTATCAAGTTGATGTTCCGAGTTTATTTGATTTGTGAGGTCGGAAATATTATTAGAAAATATTGTTTCAAATTTTTTCCAATTTGTTTTTCTGCGGTTTAAGACCGCTTGTTGTTTTCTTACTGGTACGTATAGGTTATAAACGACGTACATGTGATCTGAAAAGGAGTTTTCTTTTGAGACTCTCCAGTCATTCAAGAGTTCTGCCCCCTGCTCATTGATACATGTAATGTCAAGGACCTCCCTTCTAACAGACCTCACAAAGGTAGGGGTATCACCTACGTTGCTAACCTGTAAGTTATTGCACATAATGAATTCGAATATCGACTCACCGCGTTCATTTGTATCTGAGCTGCCCCATATGTGATGATGGGCATTCGCGTCCGCTCCTATGACCATCGGAGAAAGAAAAGTAACCAGTGAAATACTTAATTTATGTATATTAAAATTATTTTGTAAAATTTTATATTACTTTTGAAAGTTGAGTGCATCTTGTGTTTGTAGATCTTTTTATTAAACAAGTAATTTCGAAGCAAAACCAAATTCAATTCTCATATACAAATTTAGGAGTACCGTTAATTTTTTCATGATTTAATGATCGGATCTAAACCAAATTACGGGACCCTTAAGGTACCATCTTTCCGGTAAAAAAAAAACAATTATTGGAATCGGTTCATCGGTCCAAAGTTATGCGGTGGAATACATAAAAGAAGAAAAAATACTCTGCAGAATCGATAGCCCCTTTTTTGAAGCCTGTTGAAAATGTTTGAGTTCTTTGTAAATTTTATGTAAATAAAATGCAATTTATGAAACTTTAAAAAGTTTATTTATTTATTTCATACTGTACATAAAACTTGCATAAATGTATTTTAAAGAGCGAATTTTCAGTATTTTCTGATGATATATATTTAGAAGTATAAACCCACAATTACTGTAATTGTAATCTTAAAATTTTTAGGATTACAGTATTCGTAATCATGTATTTCATGATTACGATTACAGTAATATTAGTCCTTACATTTTTAAGATTACAATTATTATAATCATAACGGTAACATATATGATTACAATTGAAGTAATCGTAATCGTATATAATTTAAGGATTACGATTAAGCAATCGTAATTAAAATGTAATTGTAATCAAAAATTATCCAGCTCTGATTTGAAGTAGTATAGGACTTTGTCTACCTAGGATCCCGCATAAACACCACCTGCTAACAGGTGCTTTTGGTCTCGGTAGGCAATTTAAAAGCAGAGTTCTCTCTCGAATCATGCTCTACGAATCTCTCATCATGCCCGTTCTTTTATATGGCGCAGAAACATGCGCGATGTCTAACAAATATGAGAAGGGTTTTGGTGCTTTCGAGAGAACTATTATACGCAAGATCGATGGCCCTGTTCACGTGGTCGACGCATACCGAAGAAGATGGAATGACGAGGGGTATCAGCTTTTTAATGACATGGACTAAGTTAAGCGCATAAAAATAAAACGATTGCTCTGGCTTGGATATTGGATATGTTGTACGCGTGGTTGACAAATGGCGAAGCTTTTTGGTCTCGGGCCAAACCGACAAACGGTTGTAATGCCAGATAAGATGAAGAGGAACATCTGTATGAGTGTAATATAAAAGAATGCGGATAATGAACACGTGAGCAAAATATTAAAGGACAAATATCGCACATAAAAACTGACTTCTGCAAATTTTATGTAGAAAATTCTAAAATTCACTTTACATTTTCAAAAATCCAATTGACGTTTTCTAAAATCCAATTGACTATTCTAAAATCCAATTGACGCTTTCCAAAATCCAATTTACGTTTTCTAAAACTCAATTAACCATTCTAAAATCCGGTTGACTCTTTCTTACATTCAAATACCCCTTTCTAGATTCTTACTGGAAATGGTGTAACCTTGCCTATCACCTCCCGAAAGAAAAGCACTCATCACTGGGACACCCTGTATAATCTGAGTGCGTTCGAAATTAGTCCCCTTTTACACTAGTTAGACAAGTTCTCCATAGCCATGTTGAAGTCTATGTTTGTTTTCCAACTCATGCCAAATTTCAAGTTGATATATGTATGTATTAGGGCGGGTCGATTTAAAAATCGCTCATTGCTCTGCGAAAATCGTATTCTAGGGATCAAAATAAGAAACTTTGCCGAAGGAACCATACCTCTAAAACGAATTCTGATGTCCCCCAATTTGGGTCAAACTTTTGGGTAGGGGCAAATTTTGAAAAATCCCACTTTGACCCATTTAGAGTGCTCCAATCGAGTCCAAATGTATGACCGACCCCCACTAACTTTGGACGGCCGATCCACCCATGCCAGTGGCACACCCCCTGGAACTCCCCTGGGGGGTTCCCCATACAATCATTTCAAAAAATCACCATTTTTGGCCTTTACATGAAAAAATCAGCTAAATGGCTATGTTTTTTCTTTATTTTTATTTATTTATTTATAATAATATTTATTATTTATTTATAATAATATCTATTTTTTCTCTTAAGAAATTTATTTAGTCAGAACATATGTAAATGAAAAAATTAATTTAAGTGAGTTATAGAAAAGAAACTAAAAAAAATTATTGTTTGAAGTCTTTTTTACTTTCAAGTCTGGGCAATTTCGCACGGCTCTCTAATGTCGTCGCCATAACAGCCTCTACATTTTCCGGTATAACCCGTTTGGAAACGCTAGCTAGCAATTGAACATGTCGTTCCGTTCCTTGTATGTGTGATGGAATTT
The DNA here is from genome assembly GCF_001687245.7 of Rhagoletis zephyria. Lineage (NCBI taxonomy): Eukaryota > Metazoa > Arthropoda > Insecta > Diptera > Tephritidae > Rhagoletis > Rhagoletis zephyria. Next base: position 38,113 of record NW_016161620.1, read on the forward strand.
TTGGATCATTAAACGGTGGATCATCTTGATTTAAATATTCTTTCAATGTATCGTACGGAATGCTTCGCGTGAATGGTGGTTCAAATACGATATTTATATCATTCAAATTGATCATTTCCGTATAACTTGTGCAATTAAAGTTTATATCTGGTTTTTTATAAACTCTAAGTTCCATTGGCTCGTCAACATCGGTTCGATAGCGTAGAATTTTCTTGATGGCACAGTCGCGCTTTTCTTTGCTATCATCAAACAACATTGATAACAAGATATTTTCCGAATGCGCATAATATGAATTATCTTTAATTACTTGATTGACAATTTTGCGTAAACGAGGTTCTAGAAATCGTGACCAACCAATGAACTTGAAAAATAATGCACTGCCGTACACGACAGAGCTGTAATACTTGATATTGAAGTACATTGGCACATAACATTTAATTATAAATTCAACCAGAATTCTTAAATTTGCATCTGGATTTTCCGTTGTCACATATAATCGCAATAATCTAGCGGCCTTGGTGAGCCACCGAGAATGTACAATTTTCCCTGGTTTGATGTTAGCCAGATCCACCGGAACCACGCCGCTAGAAATTGCATGGGCCATGTCGTATAAGTACTTCGAATCGGTGGAAAATTCAATTTTTTCTGGAGCAGGGGGCATATTTTGCAACTCAATTTTCTGGAAGCCGTCCACCACCTGAAAATATATAATAATAAAATAATTAAAAATGGTTGACAATTATAATAAATGAGTGATAGCAATAACTTACCGGAAGAGTTTCACAAGTTTCGATTTGACGGCTCAGTTTTCCGGTTGCCGATCTTGGTCCAGTGCTGGTTGATTTATCCAAAGCTTCAAACAAATGCCGAAACGGAAGTTCGTTGAAGTGTAGAAGGCAAACGAACCAATGCAATGGTCTTTTTAACAGCAATTCGAATCGTCGTATAATTCCACCGTGTGGGCCAGTGTTTGTTGGCTCACCGTCAGTGCATATTCCAATTAATGCATCCAGTGATATATTTTTATCGTTGAAAAAACCATTTAATTTGGTTGTTTTGTATTCAGCGGTTTCATGTTCCAGTCTTACGTAACCAATCAATTCAGAATTGGGTTCTCTCAAAATAACAAGATGAGGTTCTTTTACCATCCTAGTATGATACTTCTCATCAATTTTATCTATCGTTAAAGTATCATCTTTTCTGCCATCGAATGAAAACGCTAACAAATTGGTATCATCTAACCGTTTGCGAAGCACTTCTTGTCTGCATTTCTCTTTTTCTCTGCGAACTTTCGATTTATCCATGATGAGAGGTTTCCCATGCTTATCTTTAATTTTAAAATCTTGCAAAAGAGCGGTTCCCAATGCTGATGCTACTCTGTCAGGCACACCAAATCTGTCACATACCAAGGCAAAGTTAAAACAATCGTATCTCTCTGTGTATTGTGAACTTGTGCTTCTATCCATATCTTCTTGAACCGGTGGCGGTGCATATGTTGAATCATCGGGATCTTGGTATGTTGGCATTGATGACATAGACGTTGCTCCTTGCTCTTCAGTTTCCATCACAAATGCATCCATTGTTAGTCTTCTCTGATTATGTTGATCGTGCATGAACTCTTTGAGGCGTTCGGGAACCCAGCCGCATGCACATGGAGCTGCCTTCAAATCGCATTTACATGTTCCAATGTAAAAAATTGTTTCCAGAGATTTTACATACTCTGTAAATTGTTGGGTGGTGTTTCTTCTCTTGATTTGCTCTTGATACTTGTCAAGCAATTTATTCAATTTATTAAATACACTTTTTTTCAGCATTATTTCCATACCAAGTTTTTCCCAAATTCCAATCAACTTATCTTGTACTTGAATAGTGAATGATTTATGGGAAAACTTTTTTTGTTCTGTTTTAGCACGTTCGCTTAAGTAAAAATAATATCTCAAGATATCCAGATGGGTTGGTAAATTAAGATCAGTTAAATCAGTAGACACACCAAAAACAGTAACATCATGCTTGGGTATATGACTCATTGGGTTTTCGATAGTTGTTGATGTAGTTGCTTCATCTTGCGGTGTAGAGGATGGTGGATTCATTGTAAACTTTTTGATTTGGAATGGTCACTTCACTTATTATTTTTTTTGAAATATTTTTTTATCTGAAATTAGCACTTCACACTTTGAGTTCTTCACAACGACTTAATGCATTCACAAAAACTGTTGCGTTATATATGGTCTACGAGACGAGGTAATAAGAATGAAATGGTAATTTCAATTCTACCTGCTGTGTCTTGTGGTGGCTTAAAAAAAACAACACAAGCAATTTTACGATCTGCAATTGTGTCACAGTGATACCTTCATTGTTTAAAAGGGTTGCGGTGCATTCCAGTGATACCTTAATTGTTAAAATGGTTGCAAAAAACGCGCATTTCTTAAGAAGGTGCCTTAAAATACCCACAAAAAGGGTTGTAAAAACAACCTTCATTTCTTAAGTAGGTGCTATAAAAAAACTACACAAGTTTACGACATGCAGCTGTGTCTTAAAAAACGCACACAAGCAATTTTCCGATTTGCAATTGTGTCACAGTGATACCTTCATTTTTTAAAACGGTTGAATAAAAAACCCACACAACTATGTTTACGACATGCAAATGCATCACAGTGATGCCTTGGTTTTAAAAGGGTTGTAAAAACGCTAATTTCTAATAATTTTTTTTAATTTCTTTTCTATTACTAAGTTAAATTCATTTTTTCATTTACATATGTTCTGACTAAATAAATTTCTAAAGAGAAAAATAAACTCCAAAAAGAAAAAACATAGGCATTTCGCTGATTTTTTCATGTAAAGTGCAAAACCGGCGATTTTTTGAAATGTTTGTATGGTGAACCCCCAGGGGGGTTCCAGGGGGTGTGCCACTGGCATCGGTGGGTCGGGCCTCCAAAGTTAGTGGGGGTCGGTCATACATTTGGACTCGATTGGAGCACTCTAAATGGGTCAAAGTGGGATTTTTCAAAATTTGCCCCTACCCAAAAGTTCGACCCAAATTGGGGGACATCAGAATTCGTTTTAGAGGTATGGTTCCTTCGGCAAAGTTTCTTATTTTGATCCCTAGAATATGATTTTCACAGAGCAATGGGCGATTTTTTTGCCTCCCCACAAATCGACCCGGCCTAGTATGTATTTATCTTAAATTATGGCCTTTCACTTTTATCTCACTCATGCAGATTTCTTAGAGCTCCTCGTGCAATATATACTTAAGTTGAAAAAAGATGTCTTTGGGCAAAAAATGGGCAAGATTTTATTTTTTAAGTCCCTTCTATGAGTATGCCCGCTCATCCTGTATGCTTTGTCATAACCGTAGCCGAACTTGTAAGTTATAGTCTATGAAAGATTAAAGATTTTGGAAATTTGCCTACCTTTTAGCTCATTATAAAATAATTTGATTAAAACACTTAAGTGTAAATATAAGGGTCGTGTATGGCAAACATTTTTAGTGAAAGTGTTGACCTTTAATACAAAAACTTTTTGGCAAAAAAAAAAAAAAAACTACTTCAATTTGATCACTCAAATCTCTGTTATCGATGTAAGCTTGCAAAATTGTTCAATAGCACGCGGTTGATAGCTGTTACCATGCCAATGACATTTCTTTTCCTCTTTTATGCTTATTTTCGTAACAATTGTGGTATTTTCTAACAAGTTACAAAATATGATCGATTTTCATAAATTTGTTTTTCGTTTTGGCGTCCCTATTGACCAAATGGCTGACTTCAAAATGTATGTGTGCAGCAGTGTTGCCAGGTCTTCGGCATGAGAAAACGTCCCTCTTGGTCTGAAAAAACGTCATTTCCTACGAAAAAACGTCTTTTCCAAATGTATGCACACAAAATTGGTCTTATTAAACTTTTATTGTGTACAAAGGTACATACATATGTACACGGTGTGCTTCAACAAGTTATTATCAAAATTCAAAACAACCACGAAATTCTTTCAAGGTTGTATTCTAGGACAAAATAGAAGATATTCCGAACCAAAATCAAAATCATCCATCGAGCCGTTTTTGAGAAATTTTATTTTTTCTTAAAAATTGCTTTATTTATTTCTTGAAAAATTTTCATATAAAGTTAAGTATCATACATACATACTTAACTTTATATGAAAATTTTTCAAGAAATAAATAAAGCAATTTTTAAGAAAAAATAAAATTTCTCAAAAACGGCTCGATGGATGATTTTGATTCTGGTTCGGAATATCTTCTATTTTGTAATATGCTGCCTCGAAAAAAATTGCACCAGTAATATCGTAATGAGAAGATCGTTAAATATACGGGAAAGTACCCATCATAAATTTTATGACGATCGATATTGACACCCTCTATTAGGGTTCGAAATTTAATACTTTGGTATCGATACTGAGTACTCATTCTGGCATCGAGCTCATGGTATCGATACTCTAAAAGTATCAGGGAAAAAGTATCGATACTACTCAGTATCGGACTCATTAAAATACGTTTTTTGGTATACTAAAATTATTTTATTCTTCAATCGTATATTTAGTTATTTCCTGAAATGAAAACAATAATACAATTCAACGTAATTTCAACGTTTAATGTACATACATGCATATTTTCACGAATTTCAAATTTTATTAAGAATTTTTGTAAACTTTCTGGGTATGCATTTTTAGCCTATTTAATTTTAGTATAATAACGTGCAAGTTTGAATTAAAAGTTAACGGCAGTAGGCTACACGTAAAGTTGAATAGGTTACAAAACTGAATACCCAAAAAGTTTGTAAAAATTCTGCATTTTCGTGAACTTTGCGTAAAGTTTTATGGACTTATTCATAAAAAATAAAAAAGGGTTTATAAACTGAAAAATATATGACAATGTCATTTTATTAAGCTCTTTAAACCTTCTTTATTTTTTATGAATAAGGCCATTAAACTTTATCTTATTTGGTTTATATTATGCAACAGACTACACGAAATTTCAGTTTATCTCAAGAGATGGACAAAATTGAATGATAGTAATCCATATAAGCAAAGAAAATTGGATTGCCAATGTGAGAAAAAATTTAAAAAGGGTGTTTTTTTTTAAGTATTCGATACTACGAGTACTTTGCAAAGTATCGAGCAAAATCACCAAATAAGGTATCGGGTATTAAAGTACGAATTTTTATACCCTCAGTATCGATGCTTACTCAATATCGATAGTATCGTTCGAACCCTACCCTCTTGAAGATTGTATGAAAAAGTTAAAAAACCTTTTTACAAAGTTTAAAATGGCATCTCGGTTTTGAATTTACAGGTGGGAGTTTCAAACTTCAACGATCGTTATCAATTTTTCGTGGGTACGCTTTAACAACTATTGTTTTTTTCGAAGCAGCTACTATGTGAACAGTTTCTTGCAGAATTTTTTCAGAATTTTCTTTTATATTTTGTACAGAAATTTTTTTGTGAGTTCGTGTCAACCACTTAATATAATCTTACTCTCTTATACTCTTAAAGATTTCGTTAAAACTTAGGATACTTTGGTTTGCATTTTTACCTTGAACAAAAAACTTCAATATGGAAAAATACTGCGTGAACTTTTGGAGTGATAGGTATGGAAAGATCTTCGTAACCTTGAAGTTATAAATGCAGTTGATGTAATTATCTTTCAAATCATTAGTGAAACATGCTTCAACTACTGCATGGAATTCTTTAAAAGCTTTTACATATGTCAAGCACTCCAATTGACACACATTTCTTAATATCTCGATATTTTCTAATAATTTCTTACAATAATTCCCATCAAATCGTTCGCGGAACATAGCACTTCTCAGCACACATTAAACCAATATTTTCAAACTTGCTTAACATATCATTAAATAAAATTATAGTTTAAAAAACTAAAACCTCCCTATTATAATTGCCATTCGTACTGTCATCAGGTATGTAACTTGAGAATAGAAATCGCTGCATCTTTTAGGCGCATCAATATTACATAGTTACATCCCGAATTAATAAAAGGAAGGTAATAATAAAATAGTATTTACTACTCCAAGCATTAGATGGAGCTCAGGTGGAACTATAATATCTATTATTAATGTATTTGATTCTGTATCGCAACCTTTTATTAATGGTAAATTTATACAGCGCGTTATCACATCCACCTGCTTCTTTCAATTTGTTATAATATTCTCAATTATTATGAGAACATCGTATCGATGGTCGCCGCGCTGTGCGGACGTGTTTTTCTTGCGCTCTTCCTAATCGCCTTACTGTGACAGTGAAAGTTACTTTTAATATATTCGATACTTTGCAATGGTTCGAGTGTACTACAATTTGGAGACAGTGACTCTTTACAAAATCTAAATCTTTCAATAAATGATCTAATAATAAATAATAATACAATCAGAAATTATATTATGCCTCGTTGTTGTGGCCAAAAAGTTGATCGCGGCCAATCGAAAGTGCAGTGCGCGAAGTGCAATGAACTTTTTCATACCGATTGTGTTGGTATTTTGCCGTCGGATGCTGAATTTATGCTCAATACAGATAAGAGCTTCTTCTGTAAGGTCTGCGCTGATATACGTCGGAGCTCTTTACGTTCGCCTCCTCCACCCTTCGTTTCTAATGAAGAGAATACTGGAAATATGTCAAATAATATCAAATCGACTTCAATAAATCCCAAGCCGAAGTCATTTACTTCTGCAAAGCAGAGTGATGCTTCTAATGAGAACAACAGAAACATCAAATAACCTTGTTATCTTTGTCCAAAGAGATCACCACTCTACGTGCTGAGAATGCCCGAATGCTTCAGCTGATAACAGCTTTGCACGAATCTAATGAAGATAGCTGAAAATTCGCATTCCGAACTGCTTCTGGTGCTGGTGTACGGAAAGACAATAAAAAGAGTGCCAGCGTTGTTGGTAGTAATCCCAGTAAAGAATTGGATGTTGTTGTTCCGCTCAAATGGTTGCATTTGTCGTCTTTTAAGCCCTCTGTCAACGAAAATGACATAATAAATTTTGTCGCTAAACATGCATCGATTGATTCTAACAGCATCTCTTGCTATAAGCTTATTAAAAAAGACCTTTCTGCTGACTCTTTGAAGAAATTGGTAAGAGTTAATTTCAAGTTGGGTGTCTCTTTATCAGACTATAATAAACTGCTAAGCTCAGCGTTCTGGACGCCAACGCTGCAAAATCAAAGCCAAACTAATGGATTTCCTACTAGCATGGAATATGATGGTTTAATATCTGATAATACGGAAGATACTTGCAACCTTTTCGCTCAACTTTTTCAGAAGGTTCACACAAAACATAATACTTCTACGTTTCCCAACTTTACCCATACTGAATTACCAACAATTAGTTCTTTTGAAATCTCTGCAAATGATGTTCGCCTCGCAATTTCGAAATTGAATTCAAGCTCTAAGGTAGATACTGAAGGATTTTCTCCTGTGTTTTTCAAAAACTGCGCTGACTGCTTAGCTAGATAGATAGATAATGAAACGAGGTTTGCACCGCGACCTATTGGTCTATTGTGCCCTCCACTCTTCACAATACCTCCTCTAAACCTAATTCCCTGAGAAAATTTAACAGTGCCTTAGGAGATAGGGAGGTAATGTGCCTAAGCTGTGGCCACATTGAGCCTAAACTTCTCTCACGACTTCTACAGACTGCATCATATTCGGCGAGGATGTGAAGAGGTGTCTCGCTGGTAGTGTCGCAGAACCGACACAGGTCACTCGACCATATCCCCAGCTTATATAGATGTCCCCTCAGCCTGCAGTGTCCAGTGAGGATACCTGTTATGATTCTAAGCTGCCCTTTTTGGAGGTCAATTAAGCTTTGGAATCTCCTTCTGTTATAGCCTCCCAGTAAACTCTTTGCCTGACGCATTCCTGATGAACTTCGCCAGTTTAGATTCCTCATAGTGATCCTCTCTATCCTAAGCGCCTCCTTTAGAGTGTTGGGACCCACTCCTATGAAGGGCTCAGGGCCAACTGGAGTGGTGGCTGCCGCCACTCTCGGGAGGCAGTCAGCCGCCTCGTTACCCTCTACTCCCCTGTGGCCAGGTACCCACGCTAACTTGATGTTATTGTGTCTACCCAGGGAGTTTAGCTTCTCAATGCACTCCAGGACCAGCGACGATTTGACCTCATAGGATATGAGGGCCTTGAGTGCTGCCTGGCTATCGCTAAGGATTATAATTCTCTCGTTTCTATACCCTCTACCCATGATTGTATCCGCACATAGGCAGATAGCATAGACTTCTGCTTGAAAGATGCTCGGATATTTCCCCAAAGGAACAGAAATCCTGGCCCTGGGTCCCACAATTCCAGCACCTATTCCTTCTGGGGTCTTCGAGCCATCCGTGTACCAGTGCAGAGTGCAACCCTGAAGTAATGCCTCGAAAGCGGAGGCACTCCAGGTCGCCTTACTGCAGAGCTCTATTTTGAATC
>NW_016161620.1:46938-49769 GCF_001687245.7 Rhagoletis zephyria
TAGTTAAAGGCATCAGTCATTATATCTGTTAGCCTATTAACTTTATGCTCTAATGCCATACAGCCGCCTTTTTTGTGGTCCCTCTCTAACCCAGGTAGGTTAAAATCTAGTAATTTCCTATACTTTTCCCAGTCGGTGTTCCTGGGGTTCCTCTTCGGAATCCCTGCTCTGGCCTGCACTCCCAGCAAGAAGCGGATAATCCTGTGGTCGTACAAGGAGGGTTCCGAAGACACCCACCATTGTCCAATCAGATTATTACCCAGATCGTTGCTGAGAGTCAGGTCAAGGACTTCCTGCCTGGCTCTAGTGACAAATGTTGGACATTGCCCAACATTGTTTATATACAGATTTTCATTTAGTATGTACTCAAGTAAGGACTCACCCCGTTTGTTGATGTCGGTGCTGCCCCACTCAACGTGGTGGGCATTCGCATCGGAACCGAGGATTAAAGGAAGTCGGGCTCTTCTGCAATGCTCCACCAGGTCTTGTACCTCTGCAGGGGGAATGCTGTGGTTATCCCCCGGAAAGTAAGCGGCAGCAAACACTATGTCCCTGGGTCTTCCTTCCACCCAAAGCGTCGCTTGTACTGCTACCAGATCCTGGCTTAAAAACTCTGTAATGCAGAAAAAATCGATATCATTCCTGACCATTACACATGCTCTAGGCCTCTCAACGGAGAGGTCCCATATTACCTTACTATGTGTTCCTTTGAGGCCCCTTACCTGGCCCCTGTATATCCACGGCTCCTGAATCAGTACTATGCCCAGATCTTCCGTAGAAAACCTGCTCACAATTACAGCCGAGGCCGCAACCGCGTCAAGCTCTAGCCTCCTCAAATCAATGCCCTCGAGCAGCTCCTGCGTAGAGGGGACATTCCCCTGTATACTAGCTGCCGTGTCTCGCACATCGGTACCTCGTTCGTCGGAGGATTGGGCCAGAGGTGTCGGCTCAGAGGACCGCGCGCCCTCCCCTGACGTGGTTGCCTGTGAGGTTGCTACAGCCGGCAGACTTNGATCGTCCGTAGAAAACCTGCTCACAATTACAACCGAGGCCGCAACCGCGTGGTGCAGGTTGATCTGGGCTACTGACACGGGCGGTGGGTGCCTCATAATTGCTCATCCAGGTCCGAGAGCCTTAGTTCGCTCTCGCTTCCCCTGTTAAGCTCTAGCCTCCTCAAATCAATGCCCTCGAGCAGCTCCTGCGTAGAGGGGACATTCCCCTGTATACTAGCTGCCGTGTCTCGCACATCGGTACCTCGTTCGTCGGAGGATTGGGCNTGTGAGGTTGCTACAGCCGGCAGAATTCCATCCACCTGCATAGCTTCCTCGCCTCCCTCCTTCTCTTCCGCAGCCTTCGGTCGCCAAGGCCGCATGGTGACAAAACTGAACCTGTAGTTCAGCTTGTACCCTGCCCTTCGGACATTGCTAAAGGAGTCCTCATCAATGCCGACGTTCAAACGCAGGCCGTTGTCCTCTATGCTGCTTGAGATTATGCGCCACGCGGGGGTGTTGAGACCCCCGTTTTGCGCCCTTAGCAGCCCTAACGCATATTCTGACGGTTTGTCCGCACTTCTCGGCAGGAAGATGGTCATGTTGTGCATGGGTGGGATATCATCTCCCCGTTTCACGCACAGCCGGGCCCCCTTCCAGCTACCTAATTTCGGTGTGACCTCCTCTAGCCATTTAGCCGTGCCCTCATCTTTGCAGTCTACCAGGAGCATGCCTGGACGGAAGTACACCCCGCAGAATGCAAGCGGATGCGTCCACCCTTTGAACACCTCGTCCATTATGGCGTCCTGTNGTCCATCCTCGTCCATTATGGCGTCCTGTAGGGCAGTTAGCTCATCTGGACTCAGCGCCTCCGCAGGGTAGTCACAAGGCAGCACCGCAACCCTTATGCCCCTTAGTGCATCAGAGTAGCTAGGCGTTTGCCCTACTCCACCCTGAGAAGCCGCTGGCTCCAGATGCTTACCCCCGGGTCCCGATGTTGGAGGGGGTGGATACTCCCGCTGCTTCTTTGGGGCCGGAGTGTTTGGTGTTAACTGCCCGCTCTTCCGCTTCGCGGGTGCGGTCTCACCGGAGCCCTCCNCCCTTATGCCCCTTAGTGCATCAGAGTAGCTAGGCGTTTGCCCTACTCCACCCCGAGAAGCCGCTGGCTCCAGATGCTTACCCACGGGTCCCGATGTTGGAGGGGATGGATACTCCCGGTGCTTCTTTGGGGCCGGAGTGTTTGGTGTTAACTGCCCGCTCTTCCGCTTAGCGGGTGCGGTCTCCCCGGAGCCCTCCACCTTGTTGTCCTGGTTACTGTGCCTCTCATCATAGCGACTATGCCCGCTTTCCCGCTTGTAAGCGGGTGCGGTCTTGCCAGTGTGCCTGTCGTGCCTACCACCCTTAGCAGGGTGCTGTCCGTCACTCCGCTTCTCAGCGGGCGCCGGTTTATGACCCTCGCTGGTATGCCCGCTCTTCCGCCCAGCGGCGGGTGCGGTCTGATCGCGAGAGCCAAACTGCCTTGTCTGCTGCTGATGCCCGCTCTTCCGCTCATTCGCGGGTGCGGTCGTACTGTCGTAGCGCTCAGAGTCCCGCTTACTCGACCCTTGTGGGGCCGATCTAGCGAGAGCTAGCTCCCTAGCTACCTCGGGAGTCTTGCCTTGTTCAATGTACCTCACATAGTGCCTCGCCCCGGAGCCACTGAGCCCCAACCTCCTGGGGTCGGTCAGCGAACCGGGTTTCCCTGCGGGAGGAAGAGTTGGTGGGTTCGCCCTTCTATCCAGGTGGCGTCCCTTCTCTTTCTTCACGGAGTCGCGCGAGGTCGTCGATCCGGACTGACTAGGG
>NW_016161621.1:0-4965 GCF_001687245.7 Rhagoletis zephyria
TGGGCAGAGGTGGCAACGAGGCAGGCTGATTCGAGTAATGTGAACCGCCTACCAGCGCACTAGACGAACAGCCATCCAAAGCCATGTCGTCATCGAGATCGGTAACGGGTATGGCGTTGCCATTACGGCTACACAAACGGGACAAATCTTTCGAATTGAGTTGTTTGTATTCCATTAGGTTGGACAACTTGGTATCGTGAGCGTCATGATTGTTACCGCCTGAATGTGGGCGTGCGCCGGAACTGTTAAAGCGCATGCGTTCACCGCTTTTAAAACGATCCGATTTGCGTAGCGGTGTAGCGTAGAGCATCTCTTTGGACATATTATTGGTTGCATAGTGTTTGTTGTTAGTTTGTTGCTGCAGGGATAAGGGCGAAGGCTGTTGGCGTTGCTTGGCGTTGCTTGTCAAACTGGTGGCGTTTGTACTGGGATTGGAATTGGCAGCATTTTGATTGCTGATGTTATTTAATAGAAGTTGTTGAGACAGTGGATTATTAGCCACTGCTGCGGCGACTGTGTCGTTGGTAGTCGATTGGGAAGATTTCTGTTGTTGTATTTTGCGAACAGCTTCATTGTACATTGCCTGGCAGGGCAGATTTTCGTAAATGTCATTTCGTAGGTTGTCATTATCGGAATGCTTGGACATTTTCAGCGAGACAATTAAAAGAAAATCCGTTAGAAACTCTGACGATTAAGTGCGAATCCCCAAAACGATTGTGTTCATCTTCCACAATTTGCATACACTACGAATCGCTTTCTAGTAGATGTTACGATCTGAAAATAAAGTAAAACAAAAAGAAATGTTTCACTAAATTTCGTTACTTTAAATAAGGCACATGCTACGGCAACATAGACGTATATAAATTGATAAATATCTTCCGTTCGCTTTTTATTGTTACTACTCTTGCTTGAGTTATGCAGAATTTTTCTGCTTTCGCAAACTCAACTCGCGTAGCACTTATCTCTACTTTCGATTGTACGAAAATACATACATACATATATAAAAATAACTTGACACTTTTAATACTTCGTAATATATAGTATAGTATTTTGGAGCTTACGCTTTTGCAAAGTTTTTGACCGAGCTTCTCCAATTTTTGGTGCGCGTCCTAATGTTATAAACACAGATGGAAGGACCTAACATTTTACGCCACCTCCGCTCCGATTGGCTTTTATGAGAAGCTTTTTCAAGGCGGTTTACCATTATCTTGTTTTTTATGTTAATCTGAAACTGGGCTCGATTCTGGGACCTGCACAATGGTAGTACGCACTTCCACCACTACATCACATGTGTGTATATTAGAGCGGTTCAAAAATGTATTACAGAAATGTAAAAGCGGGATTTTAATGTTCTCAGCCCCTAGTAATTTTCTATATTGAATGTTTTATTAAAAGAAAAAAATACAGGGCGCCCAAAGCGCTCAAAGTTTTCTTTGAAAGTCATTATGTTTCGATCGGAAAACTCTGTTTATCTTCAGGAGACTTCTTATAATAAATTCCTTATTATTACGCCTTTTAATAATACACATTTTTTTTATCGGTTCTCCATTGCATTTTTTCGGGGTTTTTGGGGTTTCCATAAAAAGTAGTTAATATTAGGAAATTCTTAGATAAACAATTGGGTATTATTCCTTGAAGTTTCCTTAAGCGAAACACAGTTTGCCGTTTGGAAAACATTGATTTTCAAAGATTCTTTACTGTTACAAATTTGGCTAGGATCGATCTCTAAATTGTTAATACTTCAAAAAAATTGTGGGATGACAGTCCTTTCCCAGAAATAAATGTGGGTCATTCGGTAAGGTAGGGCAGATTATCGTGAGCTAGAGTTTTTTTCTGAAAACTTCTCAATCTAGAGTGTTTGCCCTTTGAGCCGGATTTAGAAATTTTCCAAAAACATAGAAACTTAAATTCGTAAATTTTCCTAGGTATAAAGTCACGGAAACTGCTCTCCTCTTGAAATGTTTGAAAATTTAAAATACAAATTTTTTAATACGTTTAAATTTTTTCCAAAGAGCAAATGTATGTATTTATGTATGCAGTTATGCATTTGTACCCAGTAGGTATGTATATGCATGACTCTTTGAACACGCCGAGTTGGCTTTTTCGCGCACAACGCTTGATAAATTACCATAATGTGCAAGTCAGACGTGAAATCTTTTGATTATGTGGCTGGCAAGCAGCATAGGAAAAGGAAATCCAACAGAGTTGACGTATACCCGACTAAAAGGAAAAAAAAAACTGAAAAAAATGCACATTCTACGTACCAGACAAAATTATTTACATAGTGTGTGCAGTGGTGATCAACGTAATGAGATCACTTTACATCTTTTACAATTTTTAAAAATGTTCAGAATCTTTAGAAACTTTTTGGGTATGCAGTTTTACAGCCCGGAAAATTTTAGTTTAATAATGTGCAAAAAGTTGGAAAATTTTCTAAAGATTCTGAATAAAAAGTTGAAAATTTTTATGGATTTTTTTTTTTTTACATTGCTGAACTTTCGCGAGTCTGACATATGTGGTTTATATTATAGAATCAGTTTTATTAAAACAAAAATAACAAAAAATTGTATCAGGTAGATGAGATGTAAATGCGAAAATGTAAGTGTTCTTATTACGTGGACCACCACTTTATCTATGATAGAACGAGTCAATTTTTTTTACTATGCGCGTATAGCATGGGAGGATTATACGTGTAACTCTAGGCAAATTTGCCGAAGAAACTATGGGTCTAAAACCAATTTGGAGCTTGCCAAATTGCGAAAAAGTTTCGAAGAAAATGCGAAAATTTTCACTGTTGCGCCCTCTGGTGCAAGCTTTAAGAAAAAATAAATGCAGGCATGGATTTCTCATACCAAAAAAATTTTAGAACGCCTTTGCGACTTTACAGAAAAAGCAAAGAAACTTATTTTCGCAATTTGGCAAACCACAAATTGATTTAATACCCCTTGTTTCTTTGGCAAAATTGCTTAGAATTATTTACACGTAGAATCCTATACGGGCATAGTCGAAAAAAATCTCCCATATAAATTGACCCGCCCTAATGTATGTATATACATACATATCTATGCATTCAGCTGCCCAAGTAGTGGCTGTCTGAAAGTGTAGCAGGATACCGCTTTGTTGACCACTTTGGCTCTTGCTGCACAAGCGGAAAAGTGGAACGAATACATAGTGTGGCATGCACACTTCCGGTATGTGTGTGCCGAGTCTCATTGCGTCCGAAACAGTAGTGTCATGTGCATTAGAAATATATGTAGCTAGTAAGAAGGCAGAAAATGTGTCGGAATGCTGTAAAGCTATGATAATGTAATTATTGTTAGTGTAAGCGTTTTTACAGCTATAAGCCACAAGGCAACCAAGGCGTATTACAAAACCAATAGCCATTATATTCCTTTTTTGTATCACATTTAAATCGTACGACTGTCACGTGCGCCACCTTGGGAATGCCCATATGTAATCTGAACGTAGAATTTTCCGTTTTTCTGAATTCGAGTTAAAAAAATCATGTTGACCTCGAAATGACCTTGAAATTGGCATTCACGTTATTTTGCCACTGGGCATTGGAAAGCTTGTGTTTTTCATATTTAAAAGAAAAATGGGCAGGGTGGGGGTAACTTTCAGGAAGAATATCCCATGTATAATTTTTAAAAATTTGTTTACTTAAAAATCGATTATTTTTAGTATTCGCGATATTTACTCAGTAATTGTCAAAAAGTATTGAGTTCTCGATACTACTCAGTACTCAAAAAAAGTATCGAAATTCTGAATTCGTTATATCCCTATCTATACTTGCTTTGGAGGAGGCAACAGACCTTTCTCAACATCAGCATAGTCATCAACTTGAATAGTACATTATATGTAGATTAAATGGATTTGCTTTATTTCAAAGCCAAAGGCATATTATATTATATTGAAATGAAAACAATAATAATTCAAGGTTTTTCTTCACTTGATCCGGATCAACGTTGCTGTCTGTTTATGCTTTTACGCTACTTTTTGTTTCATAAGCCTGCGCTGAGTGGAACTAGAGCAACTTAGAGCACGATTTTCTGAACCAGCTTTTTTAATAGAGTAACTTAGAGCAAGCAGCTGTTTTGAGAATTTCTGCTTTAAAAATGTTTCATCAGATTCCTGATCTGAGTTGCTCTAAATTGCTCTATTGTTTTTTGACAGCTGCTCGATTCTGCTCTAACTTGACCTGCTCTGCACTTTTTTCGGTCTCATTAAACACAACTCATGTTTGGACGTATTTCAATTTCAACTAACTCTCCAGAGAAGCGCCCACAACCGTCCGTCGCACACAAACAACATACCTGGCACGCTTTCACCTATCTGAAATGCTTATTTTCGCAAATTATGGCTACGTTTTTGCTTGCAACAGCTCTGAAGCTTGGCGTTACACAAACTGTGCCACAACTACATAAGTATGTACAATAGACTGCATCACCAAAAAGAGTTACAGTTTTCTGCCGGGACTAAAAAATATAGATTTTAAGACTTCCACTAAGATATTTCAAAAAAATATTAAGATTTACGTGAGCTGGACCAATTTAAAAATACCTCCAAAGTTCAGTTTTTTATGAATAAAAACAGTTTTTTAAATTTTTTTCCGAAATATTTTGGTGCAAGTCTTAAAATATAATAGATTTTATAATTCCAGTGGAAAAACACCACCGATTTTTTTTTTGTATGGGGAGTGATGCAGTCTAACGTACATACATACATATGTATGTCTTACAAGAAAAAACAACAAAAATCGGTAAGGTAAAGGCAATCAAAAAGTGTGCAAGGATGGTATGCTAAACGAAAAACTTCCATGGCAGCGCCACTCACACTGAGTGCATAGAGGTTGCAATACCAATGAAGTTACCGTTTCTCCTTTTTATGCACAAGGGTATATTAATTTTGTTCACATAACGGTTGTTTGTAACAGCCAAAACGAATCGAGATAGATATAGACAAATG
>NW_016161621.1:5502-49756 GCF_001687245.7 Rhagoletis zephyria
CCTTGGCACCACCTAGGAAGACCATTTTATGCAAACATGATTCTACTTACATAGCCAGTATATATTTTAAAAAGCAGACAAATCGGCCCGTAAATACGTTAGATATAAAACTTTAATTTTTTTGTCGTGGCGGACCTTCCGCTGGAAACACCCATATCATATGTGGGGTTCATTGAAGCGTCACTCTTCATATTCAATATTTTTTTTTTTACCAAATTTACTAATCGTAGTTGTTCTCGAGATGAACTTACAATTGACCCTTACGTTATTTTGCCTCGGCATTGGAAAGCTGGTGTTTTTTCATGAATTTTACATACTTATTTTTGAAAGAGTTGTAAGTTAAAAGAAAAATGGGAAGTGGGGGGAGGGTAATGTTCAGAAAGAATTTGAAAACTTTGTTCTTTCAATTACATTGAAAATTGTTTAAAGATTACCCAACAGCCATTGTGACAAACGTTCGAAAATTACCTTCGATATTCAATATACATATTTATGTGTCGTAATTAAATGCTGTAATTAAAAAAAAAAATAATAACTCGAGAAAAATGGCTTTAAAGTTTCGAATTTACATATTGTCACCTGAAATGCAAAAAGACGTAACAAACATCATTGTGGAAAAGAAAAAGTCATAACTTATAAAAAATTCAAAATTAACTTTTTGATTTATGTGAAGGATTTCAACGAATTACAACTCCCCACATCATTTTATGAAAAAAAAATTAAAGTATTAGTCACGACTTTTTTCCATTTAATTTAAGATGTTATTACACCTTTTTCATTTCAGCTGACGATATACTCCCATAGTAAAAACAGCGGGCGNTGTTATTACGCCTTTTTCATTTCAGCTGACGATATACTCCCATAGTAAAAACAGCGGGCGCCCCTCGGTCATAAAAAAGTTTCAGATAAAATCTATTTTCGTTCGGAGGCGGCGTAAAACTGTAGGCTCCTGCATTTGTGTAACAACATCAAGACGCACACCACAAATTGGAGGAGAAGCTCGGCCGAACAATTAGCAAAAGTGTAAGTGCCTGGGCACATGCGCTGTACCCAATTAGTGCCTTTAGCACCATTTTGATACGATTTCTCTGGGATCGTTGATCTTTTTCTGCTTTCATGATTCGGTTTCGTTAAAAAACTTAGATTTTTTGATGAATCTATTTAGGCTAGTAATGGTCCCTAAGATTTTGGATTTAAAAACCCACATATGTGTCATGCCTTATTCGTGCCAGTGCTGGGCACTCGCAAATAATAGTGTAGAATCGTTTCCTCAGATCCCAAAATATCACAAATACGGCATCGAGGTTTATACGGAAGGCCCATTTTAGCCGCATGGTCGCCAATGGGCCTATTGGTGACTACACAGTAATTTTAGCAACTGAAAATTCTATACAATTCGCAATTATTCGTGATCCAGAGCCACTCTGAAAAAAAAAACGGAATACATATACGGACTCATTGATCTAAATAGTGCCCCCTGCCTCCCTCTGTTTTGGTCATACAATTTTTGGTAGAGTGCAGAAGAGACCTGTAATGAACAAGTGCGTTCAGTGAAAATTGGCTCGTGACTCTTGCAATAAAATCATAAGAAATCTTGAGAAAACTGCAAGGGAAATGCATATCGTCGAAATCCGCCTAAATCGCCATTGTGGCAAACATCAGATTTGGTAACCCTGAACTCCAGGTATTGAGTTTTATGCATAAAAATCCTAAAATCATTGTTGAAACAACAGATTTGTTATACAATAGCTATAGAAATACAGCCTATCAAGGCTAATATAGGCGGTCTTGCAATTAGTCGATGGGCGGTTTTGCAAAAAGAATCGACGATATCTATTTGAACTTAAGAAAAGTATCAAAATTTCTACTGAGTAAATAAAAGTGTCCTTCCGAAATTCATATCAAAAATTATCTCTTTGGATCCGATTGGATCAAAAAGGCAACACTGATCGCCATACATGCAACGTTCCTCCTTTCAAAAATCGTCTGAATAATTATTAAAGAGAAAACCACTATCAACCAAGACATACTTGCATTTATGTAGTTCAGTTTTATCCTCGCGTTGAAAGTTTGTATTGTGATTCGATAAGGAAATCATTCGGATTCGAATATATGGAACTATGAATTTATATTGGTTCATGTCGCCTTTCGAATCGCAGAGTAAATCTCCTGAAACCGATAAAAAAGGTTTTAAAGTTTAATAACTTCGCCCACAAGGATGCTACGCGTACTTACTTGTGTTTATTCACGTAGATCAAAAAAGTAAGCAGATTTTCGTTTAGCTAGTTTGATAAAGATCGCACGTTTAAAAGCGAAATTAGCTAAGGAATTCTTTTCATTTTCACCATTTTTCTTGGAAAGTAATTGATTCTTAAGAAGTAGACTAAAATTTAGCTTCTTTGATTTAAAGTAAGGCATTTAGTTCCGCTGTAAATTGAACCATTCCGACGCATTTTGTTTAAAGGTCTTCGGAAGTCAGCAGCGCCTATTCACAATGAGGTGAACTTTCTTCGCTAGCTCCTTGCTGTCTACGCAAATAGCCAAATGGTTTTAAAAGCAAAGATTAATTAACTTTATTATAAAGGTTACCTACCATTCCGTATCTTTAGTGATCAATATCCCTAATCTTCGGAGTCTTAATTACCAATCTAAGGCCACTAATTGGCATGTGCTTAACTTCTTAAAAGCGAAAAGCGAACCGTTGGTTGAAGGTAATTACGCCAATCTTTATCAAATTTGATTCAAACCTCCAAGAATTGGCAACTGCTTTAATAACACTTCTTCGCTGGCGCCATTTAACCGAAAGTGAACGAAAATTAAGGAAAATTGTGTCAGACGTGAGTGGGTGGAGTATTTGCTATACATATAAATGAGCTAACCGTAATAAATATCACAAACAGCTGATATCGGTGTAGTACGCAGGGAAAGTAATGGACATACATACAAACTTATACACATAGTTACTCGCATTAACTTACATAACAAATTAGTTACATTAGCGTGAAAAAGCACTTAAGATGTTCGTTCTTAATGGCAAAGAAGGTGTTAAGTAATAATGACGATAATGTTTACGATGATTTAGGCGTTGGTAATGAGAATACATTTTTCGTTGAGTTGACACAATATAAAAGCGAAGGGCGGTTATATTTAATAGGTTAGTTGCAAAGAGACAAATTAGGTGAAGGTCGAATGGAAAACTTAATATGAGGAATTTAACTAAATCAGACGAAAACTTTAAAACTTTAAGAAAGTTTTCTCGTTATTACCCACATACATATGTACATTGTACATAGATAAGCATATACATTTATTCATGGTAAGGCATATACATACACAAGTATGTACTCAGTCAGAAAAAGTAGAAACGAAGTGGCCTTCTGTAAACCCTTATTTCGCATCTTTTTTCATTTTGTATGGAATGGGCAGAGTTTCCAGGCCCTCTGATTCAGCTTTCCTTAGGACGGAGAAATGCACATGGAATGATAATGAAAGAGTTTGAACTTAATTTTGCTGTAGACATACTTCTCCATCCCAGACACTAACAACTAAATTGAGTTACTTTTTGACTTCAAACTTACCCCTTCATAGAAAGCAATGTATACTACAGAAACTCACAGTTCTATTCGGTTCAAAGGCACATAATGGTCCAAATTGAGAACAGAGTCAACAGAGATGGCATATATTCGGAACAACTAGTAATAAAGTAGTCGTTCCGCCTGCCAGACTGTTGCAGTGTATGGCAAAGCGAACATGCGGCTGAAGAGGAGGCAGTGGACTGTCTACGAATAAGGGCGACCAGTTACTTGCTTTCATTGGGAAGACGGGGCTGTAGACAACTTGTTGGACTGCTGCATGGTCATTTTATGTGGCACAAACACCTGACTGTGATAGGTGTACATAACAACACCATTTGAGAAAAAGAGACGGTGGAACACCTATTCTGCTTTTGCCCCGCCTTTGCAAGAATAAGGTATGATGCATTTGGCTGCGATGTGTTGAGAGACAAAAACTTGAGCTCTTTGACGCCCTAAAATCTGCTTAGGTTTATTCGTAAATCGCGCAGATTTAAAACAGATTACATTTTTCAAGAACATTCCATTTTAGTTTTCCCTAGTGTTACCTCATATTGCTGGCATTAACTGGCCGTCTCCACAGGATAAAGTTTATGTATTGATACATACGTCAGAATATAATTTGCCAATGGAGACCGCTCATCGCTCTCCAAGAGCAGTATATATCAAAGCTTATATCTTGCCATATATTGCCGACGATTTGCTAGTTTAACAGCTACATTTTCATTTTCACGGAGTCTTCGTGGCGGACACTATTGATTTTTTAATATTAAAGCAAAAACTAAGCCAGTTTCCATTGCAATATTTATTATTATGTACTTCGCTATGAAATAACATATTTTTTTTTAAATTTTTTAAGCGATTAAATTCGTCAATAATACTTGATAGAAGGCATCTTACTAATGCTTATATCAAGATATAAAAAGCCCACACACAAATATTGCCACTGATTATAACTTATATCTAGCAACCAAAATTACAGCGGGATAGCAATAAACTTTATCCTGTGGAGACGGCCTTCATGCTAATGACACTAATTTGTTATGTAAGTTAATGCGAGTAACTATGTGTATAAGTTTGTATGTATGTGCATGGCTTTCGCTTCGTACTACACCGATATCAGCTGTTTGTGATATTTATTACGATTAGCTCATTTATATGTATAGCTAATACTCCACCCACTCACGTCTAACACAATTTTCCTTCATTTTCATTTTCTGATGTACTTAATCTTAAGGGGTATCTTTAACTACTAATAATGTTGTTATTTCAAGTGAAAACTTAAATAAATTTTTTAGCTAAAATTCTACAATATGCATTTAATTTCATCTCTGGTTATACAGGCCTTTCATGCATTTCCCCTTAAAAACGAATAGGCAATTTCGGTAGGTATTAGGCAGGGTTGGGTATGCTACACTAATTTTTTAATGTACTGAGCATTTTATTACCACTATTAGAGTAGTAGTAGTGAAATTTGAAATTTGTGATTTTAAATGCACTACCACCAAAGCCCGAGTGGTAGTGAAAATTATGATTTAGTGCAATTTGCCCAACCCTGGCATTAGGTAACAAAGTACGAAAAATAGTAAAAAAATTCCATCACGGAAATTTACCGAGAAAATTACATTTCTAATTTTTCTTAGTGTTATTACGTTTTACTAGCGTTCGATTTGAATTTCCATGAGTCCTTCTGATGTACTTAACCTCATTAGCGTTATTTTTATACACCTGTTTGATGTAAAAATTTTACTTTGAGTTAACTATAAAAACATATGACTATTGCTCAGTTTCGTTAACTCCACGCATCATAGTGTCACTAGCGTGAAGGCCGTCCTATAGAAGGCCAACATAGATTAAGCGCCGTATGAATAATAAAAACGAGCAATTGGTATTTCTTAAAATTTCAGATATTTTTTTTGAATTTTTTTTGAAATAAATCGAGGTCTGATATTTTAAGTAAAAGCATTTGCCAAGTTTCTGTTCAGACGCCCCGCTGTGCTAGTAATATCGCTTCTTATAAACATTTTGTGCATTAGATAATATCTTTAAACAAAAATTCTTTGTTTGATGCTATTTAGACAAAATCTGCTCAGATTTTATATTAACTATTAAATAAATACCAAAAAAAAGTGAAGTGTTTCACATTTTTCGAAGTGTTTTATGAAATTTTGATCCAAAAGTCTGTGTATTCCCCATACGATGGCCCTTGGTATAAAACCTTGGAAAAGTCAAATAACGAGGTTCAAGTATAAAATAGCTTTTTTGTGTTCTTAGTTCACTTTCACTTAATTAATTGTAGATTTTTAGATTAAATCTTTAACTTTAAACTTTTTATCCAGCCAAGTCTTTTAAAAAACCTCTCATATTTCATTTGCCATAACCAAAAAATAGATAGGAATGCCAAGGGCATAATCCAGACCACACTTTTCAAAAATAACCTTAGTTTTATTCAAATTGGCACTAGTCTGCGCACCCCTGCAAAAAATTGCCAGATNTCTCATATTTCATTTGCCATAACCAAAAAATAGATAGGAATGCCAAGGGCATAATCCAGACTACACTTTTCAAAAATACCTTTAGGTTTATTCAAATTGGCACTAGTCTGCGCACCCCTGCAAAAAATTGCCAGATTACCAGAATGGTGCATTTTGTTTAAAGCATACTTTAGCACTTTTATTGTTTTTCTAAAGAAATACTACATTTATTTAAAATAAATTTTAATGTAAAATGAATACTTTAGCTTTGCTTTTCATGAAACAAGCCAATAGTAGTAGCCCTGAATTTCAACTATTATACGCTGGAATTGTCCATAAATCAAATTTAAGGAACTTTTCTTAAACTATTTCGATGAAACAGATAAGTGAAGTGAGTTTGCTTGATCAATCTAATTTTAAATAGATCTCTCAAGGAAACTGTTTCAACCCCATTTTATATTTTTTGCAAAAAACCTTATCTGGCATCTGCGTTGATTACGCAACCTTAATAAACAATAATTAATTTTTTGCAAAAAATGTTCTTTTCTGTAACTGAAAACATATCGCCAAACAATTCCAAATGACACAAAAACCGGCGAACTTAATATTAAGTGAAATATTACTGATCTGCGTACAAGTTTTCCAGATCAGGTCATTTTCCCAAGATGTTTTCATTTTGATGGAAAAAAATTCAAACTGTAACAAGGAATTAATTAAACAAATAACAGTTTTTTTGTAACTTAAAGTGCATGGATAAATAAACAATTTTTGAGTGGTCAAATCCAAATGCGCAATAATTTTTTTTTTATGAAATACGGGGCAGGAACTAATGTTACTCGTACGCCATATCGTACATGGCTCTAGTTACTCGTACGTACTCGTATATGGCGTATGAGTAACATTTGTCTTGTTAAAGTTTGAGTTTTTTAACCGACTTCACAAAAAGGGGGAAGGTTATCAATTCGTTGAATTATATATACATATATATTTTTATGTATGTTACCGCATAATAATTCTTGCTTTAAAGGAAAGGTGTTACCTCACAGGTGGCCTTAATCTAATTTGGTTTAAATACGACCATTGGATCATAAAGAGATTAACGAAAATCTTAAATTGGTATATAAGAATTGAAGTCGATTTTGATTTCTGCTTAAAAATTACTTGTTTTTCATTCGCAAAGCAAGCCTAAAATAACAATATCTTGGGAAAATTATCCAAAATTAAGTTTACGTGTCTCGGCATTTTTCTACATTCTAATTAAGCAAGGCTGTGGACTTCTTCTCCGTAGGCGCTGTACTTATAACGCCATTTTCGCCCCCTCTCTTCCTGCAACCAGAGAGTACGTGGTGGCGATACTGGTTATAAAATCGGTTATTAAATATAAAACTTTTCTAGTAAACTTTCGTTCTGAACGTCAGTGTCGATATTCGAAAAATTGGATAATATAGTAGAAACTTAACTTAAGTTAGCTTACTTTTTTCCTCACATTGTGTGAATCTATCGGGTATTAACGTAATTATTTAGTATGTAAGTACTTTTTATTCTGGGTTAAGCCTCTATTTAATAACAACCAACAACATTTCACGTATGTACATATACAGGCCTTTGTTTAGTAGTAGTATTTACTCATACATAGCTATAGTCTATATTTGCTTTATGCATTCGCATGCAGACTTGATTCTCTGTTGTGTACTAAGTACTTATTGTCAATTTCCTCATCGATCATTCAATTCATTGTGAGCACTTGTAACTCAACAAATGTTACATCTGATAAAATTCAATGCAGATAACGCTAGTTTGATGGAAGAATATCGCAACTAAATTACATTTTCTTTGAGTTGAGTATGCGAAAATGGCCACTGAGCTTCTTTTATGTTGGCTAAAAGCATATCTGTCAATTCTATCTGGTAGGAAGATAATTTGTACACGAGTATTCTGCAACTTTAATCTTTTCCACTTTGTAATCCAAAGTAATCACTCTTTTACCAACTTCAGGAAGCATATTATGATGTATATTCAAACAAGTTTTCGTCAGCACTTGCCAAATTTAGTTTGGATTGTGCCATCATCCGTGTCGAAAAAAATAACCGACATCAGCCCAGAAGCATATTTTATATTTTGTTTGGTGCTAGCTTAATCCATTGAATGTAGTTCTACGATTGGCTAAAAATGGTAAATTAGTTTTTACCGGATTTATAACTTTTTTTCGAAATACGACGTTCTTCCAGCAAACAAGCTATATATAGTTATATATGTAGACACATAATACAGAAATAAATGAAGTAGAAGAGGAAATTCACAAATAATCAACGATGGAGTGATGCTGCAAAATGTATTTGAATCCAGATTAACAAAGAAAAGAAGACAAGTATAAAGAGCAAATAAAGCGAAAAGCGGCAAGAGAAAACTGAGCGGAAGGTTCAATGAGTGTAAGCACAAACATAACCCATGTTTTTGCATTTTATTTATTATCAAAAACACAAATAAATTCCAATGAGCGCCAATGTCTGCCATCGTTGACATATCAGAAAACTAACAATATGCGATGAGAAGATGTGCAATGGAAACGGAGTTGTATTAAAAGCGGAAAGCGGATGCGGATGTCAGTGTGTAATTGTACGGGTGTGCATATGTTAGTTGGATAAGCGTATGCGCTGAACCTTTGCCTGTGTATTGTGCGCCGCACAGTGGTGCAGCCCCATATATATTTTTTGAAAAAAAAAAATTTAAAAGAGTCGGTGTAGAACCTCAATTTTTGGTATACCACATTTATGGACATAAATCAGGAAAAATGTGAAAAATAAAAAATTTAATATATGTACATACATTTTTTTCGAAAGAAATTTTTTTCGAATGAAAAGATTCCGATCTTTACTTTTTCTATAGCTAGAAGACTGAGAAAAACAAGTTTTTGTCCACAAAAAATGTCAAAGTTGGCATTTATAAAGTACTAGTTTGCCCTCACCCGCTTCCCTACCGTGTTACATTGGGTGCAATTTCTTTCCATTGAACTTGAGTTATTTGATCTCAACAAAAAATAACAGATTTAAAAATTTTTATTTTTTTTACCCCTTCAATATATTTAAAACTAAAACCTTCTTCACCTTTTTCGGCTGACAGCCATATGTGAAACATATTTTAATAAATTCCCTTAATTTAAGTTGAATTAAATTTTTGAAGCCGGTGGCCACCCGTCTCGATGTAGTTAAGAAATAAAACCTTTTCAAAACTGTTTACATAAATACCCATATTGTAACAATTCATTTAAGATATTAAATATCTTGGAGGCAGCCCTCTTCAGACACCTAAAAAACTCTGAATGTTCATGCTAAATATTTCTTAACACTCTTTCGTTTGTGACTTTAACTTGTGTATAATAATAATAGATTGGCGCTTACACATATGTTTGTGTGGCGTGCACCTTGATGTTGTCACACAAGTCGGAGGGAC
Source organism: Rhagoletis zephyria (assembly GCF_001687245.7). Lineage (NCBI taxonomy): Eukaryota > Metazoa > Arthropoda > Insecta > Diptera > Tephritidae > Rhagoletis > Rhagoletis zephyria. The sequence goes on from NW_016161621.1 coordinate 14,999, forward strand.
CTAGAGTTTTACGCCGGCTCCGAACGGCGATTGTATTTTTATGAGAAGCTGTTTTTCTATAATTTAGTTTTGTTTGTGTATATTTTAGTTGAATTCCACTATTTAAACAAGTGGCAACCCTCTAGCAAATATTTTCAAACCACAACCTTTTTAAGACTATTTCGTTTGACACCTAAACTGTGATAATTTTTTTTAGATATTCCCTTAATTCGAGTTGAATTTGGCTTTTTAAACTCCTCCTCTCCTCCCTCCTTCATGTAGCTTAGAAATTAAGCCTTTCCCAATTCTTTTCGTTGATACCAATAATGTAATTATTTACTGAGCTTATAAAATAATTTGCTTTTGAATTTTTAAATAGGTGGCAACCCCCTTCAAAATATTATCAGACTGCAACCTTCTTAAACCTCTTTCGTAATGGTATGAAAAATTCAGTTTGTATGGGACGTGCCCCGCCCCCATCGCCAATAGGGCCAATTTTTGTTCTTGAGTATGGAATTGATCTAATATATCTCCATACCTACCTCAAATATTTTACCACAAATACTTCCAGAGGAATGCAGTAGGAAAAATTAAGTCTATCTGAGAGGTGCCACTTTGGCCGAGTCCATAACAGCACGCTAGTCGTTACTCTTCTGTGCCAACTGACGCCAATTGAAAATGCCAAATAGGTTTTAGTTCAATAGAGTTCTTCTTTTTTCTGTAACTTTTATTTTGTAAATTTCGTATAAAATTAGTATAATAATTTTTTCCTGTTCAAATATTGCTTTATAAGGCTAAAACCTCCAAATATAAAAATTTAGTGGTCAAAAAACTGAATTTTTTCCGCCAAAATCCCACTGTGCGTTGCTACGATTTTAAATGCGTCATATAGAAATGTGTAATTCAACCATATGAAACACTGAGAGAAGTTTATGTTCGACGTAAAATGTATGGGTGTGGCCACACAAGCGCAGAAAATTTGCGTAGATGTGCATGTCTGAGGCATCGGTGTATGAGTGTGTGCGTCCGGCTGTGTATGGACGGGTTTTGTGTCACAGGATGTTGCAGTAAAGCGCCGAATAACAGCATATGGCTTTAGGGAAGCGTTGTCTCCTAACTATGTAACACATTTCATTCTCTCCGCCGCAACTGCTGCAGCCCACCGTTGAGCTGTTGTTTGTTAAAGAACGTCAATATTCTTGTCGTATAAAAGGCAACTATACACCAAAATGCCAGAAAAACGAATGAAAAGGAAAGCAAAAGCATGGGGTGGGTGCCCAAACAAAGGGAGCACAAGGAGTTTGATGCGTCACTTAAAACGGTTCACGCTTACACGCAGTCGAAAGCATGCCTGAGTGTAAGTATGTGTGATTGTGTAAATAAGCGTATGAATGAATGAAATGTAGGGTAACAACTTGACATGTGGAGACCCTATAAAATGACACAATAGACAAGAACGGTCGGGAAGAGGCGACAGATGTAAACACCAACACAAATACTTACCAAAGTAAGTATTTATTCGCAAAACAAGTGTGCATGTATTATGTGTGTGTGCGTGTTTATACCCTGCAGTGAAGTGCCAAAATAGTCAGTAAACTTTCTACTTAGAGAACAGCTACTTAGTAGAAACCTACTGGTACATTAACTGGTATGAGTTAAAGCAGCGGCCTACCAGTTCATCAATTTCAAATTTTCCTTTGTGCGCTCAGCGACTTCTGAATTTGAAATGTCAAAGCCAATTTTAAAAATGCAATTAATATTTTTTCTTTGGAGTCACGTGACACTATCGCTTCTGGCTCTGTTATCGCAGTTTAATGTCCGCTGGTGAACTATTTAAATTTAAATACATATATGGGACGTCCCGTATTAAAGGGACCAAGGCTCTTCCCAAAATTCTATGGGATAAATAGAAGTTTACGTAAAGCATGTCAAAATATTTGTAAATTTATAATGCATCAAATAAATAAAAAATGTTGCAGAATTAGAAATTCAGTACTACGTAAGTGCTGCGACCGTTAGAAGACGCCGTGTCCCTAAACGCGCAAATTAATTTGTCATTCAATTTGTTAAAATAGTTGTCAGTTATTAGGTCAAGACGGACTCTACCGGATTCATTTAGAATTCGTTACTCGTGGGCTACCGGGGTCGCTGATTACGANAAAATTAATTTGTCATTCAATTTGTTAAAATAGTTGTCAGTTATTAGGTCAAGACGGACTCTACCAGATTCATTTAGAATTCGTTACTCGTGGGCTACCGGGGTCGCTGATTACGAATCAGCAGTCGCATTGGAAAAATTTAAAATGGCAGATCCAATATGGCGAACAAAAGATTCAAAATCGATTGAATTCGCTTAAAACTTCTTCTTAACGCCGCTGAATATGAATCTGAAATCAGAATTTAAAAATTCTACCATTTTTCACGGAAAAGTTAAATTCGAACGTACGTACACACATGGCGTATGAGCAACATTATCATATCGCCTGGGTAACTCATACGCCATGTACGTACATTCGAATCATTTCCCCTGATAGCCCACGAGTAACAAATTCTAAATGAAATTCTGATGGTACATTCGTCATCGGCGATCCTAAAACTATTATAATCCGTCTTGACCTAATAACTGACAACTGTTTTAACAAACTGAATGATATATTTATTTGCGCGCTTATGGACATGACGGCTTCTAACGGTCGCAGCATTTACGTAATACTGAAATTTCAATTCTGCCAAATTTTATTTGATGCATTATAAAATTATTTTGACTTGCTTTACGTTAATTTTTATACCATAGAATTTTGGGCAGAGCTTTGGTCCGTTTGACATGGAATGTCCCATAAGTATATTTTGCAGCATCCCCTAAATTGTTACGGTTTTTCACCAGTATTATAAGAGTTATTATAGCTATATTTCTATATAGACCGCTTTAAAACTTGCTTCGATATTCGTTGATAAAATTTTAAAATATTTGTATGCTAAGATTTTTCTATTAAATTTTATAATAAGAGAATTGCCCGGCATGAAGATTCTAGATTTCTGGTCTGTCGGCCATTGACACGCTTTTAGTGGCGTGAGTAGAATAACATATTAATTTCTTTCGTGAGAAATCGGCAGACTGCCCATCAATTGGTATGATGCTACTGGTATTTCTATCGGTAGGTGCTGATGAAATTTCATAAAACCCCGAAATTATAAAAATTGTTGTGCGTGTCCTCTTTGAGGGAGTGACAGAATGACACACAAAATTTTCTAGCCAGGGTTTGTAGTCAGGGCGCAATGAATTGATTTTAATGGTACTGAACCAATTGCTAGCCCAAGTGAAAGAGAGGAAAACCAAGAGTTTCATTTCCGTTTTCCGCCAGACGCGTGTTTGAGATGCTTCAAATGTAGGTCTGGCTAGCGAGACTGGAAGTGGTCAGTTGATTTCGCTTCATTTTCAGCGTGGCAGCTTCAGCAGAGAGTACTTATTGGTATTCGCCATCGTTGGAGAATTGATGTAATAGGATACCATTAAGTTCCGGTCGGTCTTCCGTTTTTGTTTCCTACTTGTTATAAAAGTCGTTAGTTACGTCTATGGTGTATTCATGAATTTCTCATTATTAAATAATGATAGTATGTACACAGTTGTCTACCCCGTATTATTAGCCGACATATTCCCTTCAATATTTCTGTTTTTGGGGACTCCGCAGCGAGCAACGTTTACGCGGCTCAGTGTTGTAAAACTGGCACGACATTTCCATTTCCTTCTCTATAAATCGCATATCTGTATGGAAGACACTCCAGTTGTTCGGCAGACGAAAGAACTGGTTCATATGCAGGTTCGCGAAAAACAGACCGATTCCGGAGCCTTGCTCAATTTTACAAACAATAGTACAGATCTCCTCCCCTGGGAGTTCTACATCCAATTTTTCTCCAGTTGGCAACGTAATAGCTGGCTGAGTACTGAAGTCGCAAACCGGAGTAATGTAGTTACTGCTGACCCTTATTGATTTTATGCGGGATTTCTGCATGCCCGATATTGGTTAGTTTTCACGTATTGGCTCTTCTTAGTCCCAGGCTTTTTTGTAGCCGTACCATGGACAAAAATATGCAGCGGTTGCAGTAGAGATATCATGTTAAGCCTTTCTAAAGCTAATCACTGCTCCCGATATGCCAAGGCAAGCGCGTCTTTGAACTTTTCCGATTATAAACTAAGACTGCATGAGTTGCCACAGGTGATATAAAGTGACAGTCACCATTGCTTTTGAAAAGTCCTTTTGCAAGTTTAGTTTTCTGCAGAACCCTTCTTAGATCTCTCCTGCTCTTTTCCAGTTACACAAGTTTCGAACCAAGAATATAACCAAGGTATTTTGATTCAGATGAGAGACTTAATATAGCTCCCCCTATCTCGGCAAAGAAAAACTGGGAACTTTTGCTTTACTGGTAAGTAGACCAATTATGAATTGGAGGAGTTAACCTCCAATCCGTTCTGGTTAGCCGAACTACAGATGCCAACTAGTGCACCCTCCATTAGCTTAGAGATATAATATGAGCTAAAAAGCCAACTGGTAGTATTCTGGTGCACAACTAGTTGCTTTCCCTGCAGGGTACTCACATATGTTTGTATGTATGTGAACCTGTGTATGCTAAAGTATGCGTATTACTGTTTGGGTTTTGTGTAAGTCACAGTAGTTGTTTGTCTAAATTAGATACATACATACATATGTACATACCTACATGTATATACTTCGCTTGCCTTGCAAAATTTGCGAGCGGTATCCACGTCCATGTATGCATGCATGCATGTTTGTAATCCACTATAATTACATACATACATACATACATAGCATGGAGTACCAACAGTTGCATGCGCAGCAGGCGTAAACTGTGGGCAACTAAGAGTTCAATGTGTAAGCTAAAATGCAAATATTCTCGGAAATGCAAATAGTAATGTGCATATTAAAATGCCAACGCGCGCAATAAAATAACAATTTCCATGCGTATACATAGACAGGCAAACATGTGTGTTTGTTAATGTCATGTGGGCTCACAAATGCATGCGAATTGCAGACGAACATATGTATTTCTATTGACATCGGACGCATTTTCATTGCACTCATTACAAAATTATTGCTTGCTTTATTTCTCGCGAGATTTCATTGAATTTTGTTTTTAATACTTTGTGCTAGATATTGTGTATAAGCTCACTCAGACGCATAAAAATAAGTTAATAAGCTGATACTCGTATGCATTAGGTTTGAAGGTTGGAAAATTTATAAACTTATTGAGACTGTGCTAAACACAATTTAAGCGAGACAGAATGATGATATTCAATATTCGTGGGTAAATAAAATATATTATATATATATTGGTACGTGACGTATACGTAACCTAGGCAAATATGTAGTCTCTAGGGTAGCGACTAGAGATAGGCACGGGACTTAATATTAAATGACGATTCCGTCAATTAATTCTTAGATCCCGGCATTTTTAAGATTTGCACCGCGGGTCCTGTGGCTCCCGATATTCAGCACCAAGAAAAGTGGCAACCCCCTTCAAAAATATTTTCGAAATAAAGCTTTTGCTGCTATTGTGGCTTATTAAAATTTTTATTTTTTATATTTTGTTTGTGCTTTTCACCACGATTATTTTTATTAGAAATGGAAAAAGCAAAAAAGTCTAAGCGGTAGAAGTTATAGCAGCTATAACGGAGATTACCAGATCTCCTCATCAGACTTTCCTTTTTCTAGACTTCAGCAGGGATCGAACCCACGTCATCGATGTTACAATTAAGAAACGTTAACCACTGAGTCTGTTTAGACAACCCTTATGTACATAGACAAAACATTTCCCGCGAAAAGTGCATAAAAATGGCGCGAAAACACGGTAACTGTATTCCAATCAGCATCTAGAAAACTCTTCTCAGTGCTGGTCTGCTCATTAAAGCGGCATGCTCTGTGTATTTCTATTTAATAATTTTGTTGGATACCAAAGTAGTTCTTCGTTGAGCATTACCTTCGAAATAGGGCATGGAGCTGCAGACACGCACAATCTAGCCACTGGATACAATTCACACACATATATTGTTTGCAGAAAAGTTTAATAAAATTAAAATGTTTGGACATTAGTTTTCCCAGAAAACATTTACTACGTGGCGCAGGAAGCTTCCGTGCCAGGTGCCTTAGCATTATTTTCATTGAATTTTTTTTTTTCAAATTAGGTCAGCCTCAAGTACTTTGGAAAAGTGAATAATATTTAAAGTAAAGTACAAAGTGCATACTTCCGGTATATGTATGTATGCATAAATATAATATTATTCAACTTGACGTCCAACAAAGCTATCATAAGGAATGGATAATCAATGGAGGATAAATTCATAAGCTCTTTGATCCTTGTCAGCCGTCATTTTCAGGTATCTACTACAGGAAAAAATCGTAAGTGGTTGTGTTAGATACCTGTTTTTTCTATTATCTATGGATTTTATAAACTGCAGTATAACAGCAATATAATATAGGGTATGACAATCTGTCAAATCGGTTGCTTCAACTGTGTAAATCCCTTAGCAAAAACACAGCATATTACAGTGAGCAGAACGTACGGGGGAGCATGAATGTAAAAAAAATCCTATCATAACGTTTGTTGATGGCAGGAATGAGAAGAAATTTGAAAATATTTCCTCTCACCTGCGAGTACGTTCAGCATACTTGTTAAGGGTACCCATCTGCATCCTTGCAACATGAGTTTCATAATGGCCCTTTTTTCATCATTATCATCATCACAATCAGCGAGATATGCGAGTACTATCAGCAACATCATAACTATGACGATAATTTTTTTAATGCATCTGTATGCATTTGTGTGCATTTTTGAAGAGGAACTGCTGTACTCCTTTTTGTGTAATCATCACCGTTAACATCAGCTTTGCCATCATTGTCATCAACATGCCGTGACAATGCATACACAGGCATTAAAGGCTTATGATGCATTTGTGTTGTTGTTTTTCCTTGGTGCTTGTCCTGTTTCATGCTTGAAAATCGCGTCGGAAGTAGCGACACGAATGGCTGGCGAGCATTAAATGGGCGTTACGGTAAAACATTTTATGAATGTACATACATTAATACATATGTATACCGGTACGTAGGTGGCTTAAGGTGAACGAGGACCGCATTGCAACATCTCTGTGACACAATTTGTAAACTAACCGGTGCGAATTCGTGAGTATTCCTATTATATATATATATATTAGTTCAAGGAGTTTGGTATTAAATAAAACCTATAATTTTGTTTTAGAAGAAATGCATTTCAAGGAACTGTTGTCTTTTTGTGGATCCTAAATTTTGCAAAAAGAAAAATTTTGATGTACATTTTTTAGCGCACCCCAAATCGCGCTATTAATATCAGAATACCGACAACTGAGTGAAAGATCGACCTATATCGCGGCCGCCAGTTCGAAGCCGCCGTATGTCAGAAAACTTTTCAAGAACCCTAGTTTGGTCATACATTTCTCTACTGCTTGGGTACTTTGCTCTTATGTATGTATGTACAACTGTACACTTATAACTATACACATATAAGTACTTACTCAACTTGTCAGCCAGTATTCAACCGCTAATGAAACTGATTAAGCTATTTATAGTTAATGGATAAGCGTACACTGAGAGAAAAAAAATATTAAAATCAAATAGAAACGTAATTGATATTACTACAAACGTTAACGACAGTACACTGGTATATAAGTATTCAATTCAATTACGCGCTTATTAAAATGACCGCGTTTGTTCTGAAAAAGTATCTGTTAAGTGAATAATCAAGATAAAACCCCCAAAAAAAAAATAAAAAATATTTAATTTGCATGTTGCCTGCAGTGGAATTTGAACCCTGACCCTCTCTGGATATCACAATTTGTTGTGGCAAGCATCTTTGCGCACTCAGCTCCAGACATATAAATGTGCTTTCAAATGTTGAATTTCTTACCCTTTGAAAGTTTAAATAAATAAAAAAAATAAACACCACCGACCCCATCCTTTTTTTGGGCCTGAATATAGACAAAAACCACATTTTTCACTGCAAATTATTTGACAAATTTTATACATACACATGCATTCCACTTGTATTATTTAATGCAGTGAATAAATTTTTCATCGAACTTTAACTAATTTGGTTCCTTACTTTGATTTAAGAGTAATTGTTTTTGTACCTTCCATGAACACGAAATGATATTGTAACTTTGGTCAGACGAGCCGAATCGATTTAGTCATTCCGATCTGTCTGCTTGGGGAATACCGCTATCTCAGTTTTAGACCATATACCATACCACTGATTGTTTATATATGAGATTTTGCGTTATAACTCCTCCACATAAGCAGCTAATACCATGAAATTTTTAACAAAATATTCCCTTTCGAAGCTTTGGAAGGTCCTTTAAAAGATTTTCGAATAGAATGGGAATTTGAAAAAACCTCAGAAATATATTTGGAAAGCCACAGAAAGTAAATTTATGAGCCAGTGCAAGTGTCAGCAGCTGGTATTGATCAAGCAAATACAGGAGCCCTATCGTTTCCAAAGATATCCTAAAAGGCCCCCTTTATAATAGCACGGAGATGGGACCCATTGATGTTCGAGTTGGTTGTAGATTGACACTTCGTTAAGTGATGGCGCGCGTAACTACTCCAATTGACGGCAGTTATATTTAATTGTGACTGTGCAAGTGAATGGTGTAGTAAATACATATTTATTTATTTATTTATTATCATATTTAATCGATTGTGTGCTTTATATATTTTTTTTCATTTGAAGTAGTATGTATTTACATGTCTGTAACTACAAACTAGCCATGTAATACGGTTGTTAACATTACACAGGTATGAATGCTGATAAATAATTTTGAGGCAGTAGCGCATGTCACCACTGCAACGTTACTTGGAGCGAGCACCGGTTAGCCTACAGCACAGCACATTCTCTAGAGTAGTAAAATTAATTAGCACCAGACAACTAAGTGGGCAGTTTATGATGTCGTTAAGTGCAGTGAAATCGTGTTTGTACATACATACATACATATTTATGTACATATACAAGTGTACACTAAACAAAAATGTCTTCAAATAAGGAAACTGTGCGTCCCTTGATACGTATTTGTGTAAAGGCAAACGGAAGCAACCGAGAAACTAAAATTTAAGACCCAAGTCGAAGATTATCACGAGATACAAACTGCAATGTACTGCGGCCCATTCAGGGTGGCCTTAGACCTGGTAAATTCACCACATAACAGATATTGTTGATGCACCAAATATTGGAAAAGGCGATAGCAGCATAGACACACACTACCTCTACGATGTCTGGTATTTGGTATCTCCGCGAAACTTATAAATTTGTGGAAAATTACGTTGAGCAATACCATCTACCCCGTCAGAATCGAGAAGGGCATCTCCGAGCTGTTCGATATCTAACGAGTTTTTAGACAGGGCGATTGCCGGCCCTGTAATATTTTTAACCGCAGAACTATATTGTTAGATTTTTTTTTTTTTCAAGAGCGTATAAATAAGATAGAGAAGCAAAGCGCGGAGGTCTGCTGGTGAACGAGGACCAAACAAAGTATAAGTATGTCGTCAAACACGCAGCTCATGAACGTATAGGCAAAGACGTAACTTTTGGCAGTTATAATTCCAAAAAATTACAGACTTAGTTTAATTAAGAACCCCCATTAACACGAAATCTAACGGAGAATCTCTTTAGCCAACATGGACAACTGATTAGGAAATTAATCAATAAACTCCCTTTTCGACGAACAAAAGTTATACGGCGGCTTTTGAAGTATTCGATGGCCCTCTGAAATAACAACAGAACTCAAAATTAAAAAAAAAAAAACAAAAGCGTTTCTATTACTAAGGTCTTTGTGCCTCTACTACTTGTCTAATCCACGTCTAATCCTTACTACTTCCTTTAGTAATCCTTACTACCTGTTTTGGTAATGGGTTATATAAGGATTAACAGACATGCGGCGCTTAACAGTACTAAGGGTTTTTTTGAGTTGTGAGTTGTGACCATCGATGGCATGGTACACAGTTTTGTGAAAAAGAGTCTAGCAATCCAAAACAAATTTTTTTAGTTAACTATGCAGAAACTAGCAGAACCGGCGAACTTCGTCCCGCCCAAAATAAATTTTTTGTTTTGAAACATTTTGGTCCAACATTTTCACCAACAGTTCACGTTCAGGATATTCAGTGACGCATTTATTCTAATATTACGATATGGTGGTTTTCAGAAAAGCAAGCAAAAAACTGTATATGCATACAAAGATACGTAACAGCTTCAGTGCGTTTGAAAGGCGCCACGCCCCTTTTAAAATAGCCCTAATTTTGTCTAATGGTATCGGATTGATTTCATATATCTCCATACCATCTTCGAGTAATCTACCACGAACACTTCCAGAGATATGCAGTGTGAAAAATTCGGTTTGTATGGGTTTTTTCAAATACCCCAATTTTTCTTCATGACTATGCGATTGATTTTATATGTCTCGTACATACCAAGTTCCAGTACTCTACCATGAACACTTCCAGAGATATGGAGTATGAAAAATTCGTTTTGTATGGGAGGTGCTACGCCCCTTTTCCAATAACCACAATTTTTTTGCGTGAGTATGCGACTGTTGTCATATATCTCCATACTATGTTCGAGCACTCTACCATGAATACTTCCAGAGATATGCAATATGAAATATTCGGTTTGTATGGGAGGGGCCACGCCCCCTGCACCTAGCGGTATGAAATATACTTTACATCCGATACTCATACCTACCAAATATACGCAACAAATTTCATAAAGATCGGTCAAGCCGTTTCGGAGGAGTTCGACCACAAACACCGGGATTTTTATATATTAGATATTCACCACCTTCATAGCTGTATCGATGAACAATAGCTCATTAGAAGAAAATGTGGTTTCATTGCTACTGTGGACGCCTATGTAAACTGTAAACTTTAAAGCTGTTTTTTCAAGTTTTTGATTTGAAAATGACTGGATAGCTGATGATTACGTGTTTTTCGGCATATTTTTTTATAAAAATCCGTTGTCTAATTATGACTTTCTTGAAGCAAATGAGATAGGTGTAGTTTAGTGAATCAGAATACAGCGGCTGCGTTGGCTGGGTCAGGTCGAATGGATGCAAATGCCCAGCCCTGAAAGTATTCAAAGAGTTGGAAAGATCAGGTGGAGACGGACTTAGCTTCAATTGGTGTTTATATTCAGTGCCAGATATCGAAAAGAAAAACAAAGACTGTCGTACTACCTTAAACCCGGTAACATCGCTTAAGCGATTTTAGTGCCAACAGATGCTAAGTATGCACTTTGAGTTGCAGTTTTCTTTTTCCTAATTTACACCTCAAATATGGCGAAAATGGCTTAAGAAATATTTGTTCATGCTAACAGTGAGTGTTGGTGTGAAATATAAATACCCACTGGGAAAATAGGTAAGCACCTTGCGAGGTAAGCCATGTTTTCTTTCAGTTTTTAGTACCAAAATTGTCATCATGGCCAATGTCATCTACTAGTAAAGGGCAAAATGAACACCTCCGGAGACACATTACGTTGTCAGTTGCAAAATAACGTGCAGCCGAAGTTATTTCCAAGCACCGAACTACTCCGAGCGACTGCTCTGCATTACACGTAACTTACTTTGTAAAGCGGCTCAGAAGTATGTCTGATACCAAATGTACATTCTAAATTCCTACTTACATAAGGCGGCCATGCCTTTGTAAAAGTAAGGGACGTTCGGCAGGGAAATGGTAATGACTGCCAGGTGAAGAGTAAGTTGCTAATAAGGTATTATTACGTGCTCCTAATTCCCACTGGGTATCTAGTACATAAATACAGACATACAAGATTACGAAAGTAAAAAAGTAAACAAGTAAAGTGTAAACTTTTACTTACAAAAACTATGCACGCAACAAAATAATATGAAGACAAAATGTATGAAAAGATATCAATGTTGTTAACAATGGCGTAATTTGAAATGCAATGAAATTTATGAGTCGAGTCGATTATTAAAAATTGCAAACTCGCAATTTGATATAAACCTTCAAGAAGGACGAGAAACCAACGAGATATGTTATAATTTTTGAAACCATTCCTTTCCCGCGGAATGAAATTTGCCGTGTCTTACATATTAGTACAAAATGACGGTGTTATAAATTAAACATTTATGCGCTGTTTTATACCCCAGCGCACTTGTACATATAGGTATATTAGCCTCGTTCACATAACAGTAGTTTGTAACAGAAAAGGGTCACTGAGAGCCGGGCCATTCCCCAGGGAAGATGTCATCGGCGGGCTGCTATACCAGACAAATTCTTTTATGAAATCCCCGGAATCTTTCTTGTCATGTACAAAATAATTGGCAAAGTTCAGAATTGGTCTGAAAATAGAATTAAATATGATCAAATTCGTGCGTGAATTTAGTTAAAAAAAAACTTAGGACTTTTCGTTTCACAAACATCGAGAAGACGGGGTCAAAGTCAATTAAGACTTAAAAAACTCGTAGCGTAGTACTTTCCATTGCAAATATGTAGAGAATTTCCTCCTCTATAATGTTATATCTTTTTCGTTGATACATTTAATTTGACGCAGTCAGCGTTCTTGTGGTTAAGTTGGACACAATTTGCCAGAACTTGGCTTAAAAGTTTCTGAATGAGGGGTAGTTTCTTCGAACGAAATTTTCAACAAAATCGATCATTACGTTTATATTTGAACATTTTATATCAGAAGTTCGAAAGTTTTACAGAAACTTTGTAATGCTATCAAACCTCTCGGAAACAATCTCAAGAAGAACAGTATGAGAATGAAAATTTCGGGAACGTTTCCAATGAGAACAAAATTAAAACGAAGATATCGAGGANGAACGAAATTTTCAACAAAATCGATCAGTACGTTTATATTTGAACATTTTATATCAGAAGTTCGAAAGTTTTACAGAAACTTTGTAATGCTATCAAAACTCTCGGAAACAATCTCAAGAAGAACAGAATGAGAATGAAACTTTCGGGAACGTTTCCAATGAGAACAAAATTAAAACGAAGATATCGAGGATGTTTTCAAGGAGCATCAAATAAGAACAAATGTCTGTGGAATGCTCTGCTAGAGAACAAAATGAGAACAAAAGGTTTGTAGCCTAACTCTAAGAACGAGAGAGGCGTATTCGTGCTCTGATGAAAAATCGTTTCTAAGCCAGAGGAAGTCTAGATAATTTCAACTTCCAGATTGTTTATTTGTAGATTGAACTGTGTATTTATGGAAATCTTTTTTACTCTTTGTGTAAGGAGAGTTCGTGTCTTAAGTACTTCGTTGACTCAATTTGCATAATTATCTCTGAGTTCTTTTTGATTAATTTTAATACTCAAATATTTAAAACTAATGTAAAGTTATTAGAAATTTTTTTTCTCGCTTCCATTCTTTGAGAATAGTTCAGAGAAGATTTGTTCCCGTTTCGTTCTCTGTCAGAAAGTTGCTGAGACTTTAGTTCCCAAATTGTTCGTCGAGAGAAAGTTCCGTAGACTTTTGTTTCCGTTTAGTTCTTTTCCAAAACATTCCGGAGGTTTTTGTTGTTGTTTTAGCAGACTTCCCAAAAGTATTGCTCGCATTCTTTGGAAGTGTTCCACAGGGTTTTGTTCTTATATGATTCCCATTGAGAATGCTCTCGACAGTTTCATTCTCATTTTGGTTTTGGGTTTGAAGCTTTCTTGGAAACAAAACTACGAGAAGGACATTTAGTTTCGATCATACCTTTTGTTCCGGGTCTCGGAAAAAAATTCAAAAAAAAGTCTGGGAGGCCTCTCTCAATTGGTACTATAAAATAAAAAAATCCTATATGAAAAACCCAAATAGCCATATCTGTCTGTCTATTGAAAGATATGTAACTCATACGCCACGGCATGCGTGAGTGCATTATCAAAATACTCGTATTACAAAATTCAACGCCGAATGGCGTGCACTTGATTACCTGTTACCGATGTATAACACTTTAAAATTGATTCATAAATAAAAGAGTTAGGAAGAAATTTTAATTTATAGGATGCGCGAAGGACGAAAATTTTTATAATCCCAAACTACTCTCAAAGTATGCTTTGAAACTAGTGCCGATAATTACAATTTTTTTTTGGTTTTGTTTCTAACTAAGCAATGTACAGAACTTTTTGAAATCGGTATCAACGTCCACCTCTTCTATAATAGTATTTCTATAAAAAGTAAAAAATCAACTGGCGGACGTAAATTGCTCAAAATTTACATAAGAGGAACAAAATTTAATTTCAATAACATTTTGGAAATAAAGATATTATCTGAGTATCGGTCGATCTTTACCAAACTCGTCACACACATAACTTTCGGTCTAACTAAGAAAGACTTAGACAAATTTATAAATTGGGAAATAAAGACGCTGACCTCCCTCATAATGGTATTTAAAAAAGACTGCTTCCAGTAACTACTAAAACTGGATATATGTACATATATGCATAATATCGTAATGGCACAGGTATTTTTTAATGCCAAACTCTGCGACTTAATGCGTAGCGAAAATTCGGCATAACTACGTAGAGTAACCTTTCAGCAATAAACCGTTGTGATAAAAACTATCTTGCTTGACTATATCTCCATTGTAAATAGGTAAATCTATACAATTAATGATGAGTATGTATGTACAGTAGGGTGGTTCATGCATGTGAAAAAGTAAAATCGGAATTTTTATGCTTTCACCCTTTAGGATTGTTCTATACCGAAATCAAAAAATATTTACAAGTAGCTTAGAGAAAAAAATCAACTCTTCGTAGAAATATTTTTCAATCGGAAAACTGTTTCTCTTCATGAGATTCCCAGTAATAATACCCAGTTATTTACTTGAAACTTTTTTCATAGTAACTATATTTTATATATGGACCAAAAACCCCAAAAAATCCCAGAAAATACAATGCTGGGGGGGGCCAATAAAAAATCTTTAGTATTAAAAAATTGTGAAATAATCAATTGGGTATTGTTATTGGAAGTCTGCTGAGTTTTCCGTTCGAAAAATATTGATTTTCAGGATCCTATAGCACTTCTACGACAAATGGTTTATTCCCCATATAAAATACATGAAAAACTTTGAGCGGATCGCTTGACCTCTAAATGTTTAATGACTTCAAAATAAAAAAATAGGGGTATATTTTTTCGGTAAAGAACAATCCGTAATGGTGAGAGCATAAAAATTCCGACATTACTTCTTTTTGGACCACCCTAATATACATACATATCTGCCACCAAATTAATTGACTTAGCTCTGATAAATGATATCCCCATCAACACACAATTATGGCACAGTGAAAAGAAATGCATGCTGAAATGCACAAACACATTAAAGAAGTATGTATGTATGTACAAGTATGTACCAGCGAAATTAAATAATAGTCTAGCGTGAACTTTGAGAGATGCTGCCAAGTAAAAAATAAGAGCAATTACTGGCATTTGCTGCAACTTTCCCCAATGAATATGTTACAGATGCAAATGCAAATGAAATCCATTGAAAATTTAAATGCAGGAAAAGAATGAAGTGCAAAATAGAATAGTATGAGAAATGGATTTATGAGAAATAAAAGATGCAAATCTGACATTGATGATGACAGCTCGCTATCAGGCTATAAACACACAGACGCTACGAAAAATAGGTTTACAGGCGTACACACATACATACACTGAGGGAAATAATGCATAGTAAAATTGGTTACTTTATATTTGATTGTCGTTTAAAAATATTCGTATTTAAAAATAATATTTTCAAACCAAAATTTAGCACGTACGTATTTCAAAGTCCACTTCTGTAAGTGTATATACCCTGCAGAAAAATTTAGAGGCAGTCAGGTTAAGCGCTAGTTGAAAGACAGTTGAAATTAACGGAGTGCTAGTTACGCTTTCCTCAAAGTTTTTCACATTTAGGCATGTGAAAGCTGAGAAGTAAAAAGAAAAAGAAAAATGTATGTAGGGGGTCTTTATTAGAAGAACAGAAGCGAAATCAACAATTTTTAGAATTTTGGTCTGTATGTCTGTCCGTGTTTTTGTACGCGCATCACTCGAAAACTAATACACAGAATTGCACGCAGTTTTCCCCGGTGCATTGCTAGAGGTTGGCGTTGACACCTGTTTCAAAATTGCAGTTTAATTGATAAGATAAAGTAAATATAGCAATATGTGCGCCAAAAGAAAGGGGTTTAAAAAGGCTTACAGCCGAAAATATTTTTATTGGACGTTGCCACCTGTTTGAAAATTTAAATTATTTGATAATATAAATTGAATATTGCAATATGGGTAACAAACTGAAGAGGCTTAGGAAAGTTTACTGCCGAAATATATTTTGAGGAGGGTTGCCACCTTATTGAAAAATTGTATTATATTAATTGATAAAATAAATTAATGCTAGTATGTAAAAAAAAAAATAAAATTAAATAAAATGCAATCTGTAAAAAAAAATAAAAAATATCAAATTATCAAAATTGTTTCTCACAAAAAACTTATTGTCGCAGATCTGTCCAAAATGGAACCAGTTCCGAACGAGTTCAAAAGTTCTGCAGAGGAGGGAAATTGGCACTTCGTAGGACAACGCCATTTTAAAAAAGACAGTTGAAAGCATTGATTTGGGATAGATGAAGAGCTAGTACCGTCGCTTTTCGAGTGAGTTCGGCGCTAGTTCTGAACCAGTTTGATTTGGTGCAGGGTATGTATACTAAGCATGCAGAGTGGTGACAACACACATAGTAAATGTTTTTCTGTACAAATGCATTAATCGCTTACTTCAAACTAAACATTTGAAAGTGCATTTACATGTCTGGCTGTAGCTGAGTGCGCAAAGATACTTGCCACAATTTGAGGATTTCCAGAGGGTCACGGTTCAAATTCGATTTTTGTTTTTTGGTTTGTATCCTGATTATGTAAAAGCATTCGTGAAGTACAAATCGAACGCTTCATTCTAATATGCGCCTAGTTGCATTGAATATTTACCACTGTACAGTACTTTCGTTGACATTTATAGTAAGATCAACTACGTTTCTGTTTGATTCTAGTATTTTTATTTTCCCTCAGTGTAGATAAATTTATATGCAATTCCATTGTGTGTATAATCGTAACAGTGTTGTAGATGCAAATTTGCATTGATTTGACTTGACTTAAACAGCGCAAGTAAATTTTTTATAATTTTATATAATTTTTCATGGCAATTCTTTAGTTTTCCTTTTTTGCAATCAATTTACACAGCCAAGGGATATTGATTACCAACCCAGACAAAGTACATAAAACAAACTAAGCTAGCCAATCTGGGCACAGGCTCACTTTGACATCAATGCCATTATGGTTATTGGAATTGAATGTTGTTGTTGAAGTAGCTTCTGCTATTGGTGTTGGTGTGCTGATCTCTGCAGCAGAATAAAGTGGTGCGTTGGTGTTTTGTGCTGCCTTGAACTTAGAAGCAGAATAGTGATTATGTTGTTGTAGTTGTTGTTGTATACATTTATACTGTTGATGATGCTGCTGTTATTGGTGCACAGTCGGTGTTATTGACACTGATTGGATTAGGTTTGTTGACTCTGAAGTGCGCTCAAATCAAATTGCACTAAAGTGTGTGTTGACGTTGGAAAACTTCCCCTTAATTATATTAAACTCGTATTTATTTTGCAGTGTTTATAGAGTGTTAAGAGTGTAAGGTATATGTAGCTAGGCATGTATAAAATAAAATAAAAAATGTAAAAACTCTCAAGTACACTTTTCAACGACCAGGCACTTGAAGTTGTTGAGTGTTATTTAAACTTGAGAGTTGCCATAGTTTAATTGAGTGTTCAGTGGTAGTGGATGTGGACGTGGGCCTATATAGTATTTAAGTATGTATATGCATACTTTATTACGTACATACATGCTTACGCACATATTTATAAGTATTTACGTAAATAAATGTGTGAACATTTGCACTTCTTTTTATTTATAAATTGTTGCAATTTCGTCCTTTTAAGTAGAGTAAACTTTACGCAACAGTTACAAAAGTGAGCTTATTTTAGGGATTAAAAAATAATTTTAGAACTACATACTGTGCCTTGTACGCACTTACGCTCGAACATACATATTTGAGCTTGATAAATTTAGTGCTGCCGCGCTCAATAATATGCAAACGTAGTTTTTATTTCGCAAGCAAAGTGGCTGTAAACCCCGAGTAAATAAAATAAATAAATAAATAAAACCTTAGTTTTTTTCTACGCAGGCTTTACCTTCCTCTTCTGACAACAGTGGGTAGCAATTTCAGACCAGGAGCATTTAATCCATTCGAACAAGCGTAACTGCTGTTGTAAGAAACTCTATGTCGTTGTAAAGCTAATACAGTTTATCGTTCCATCGTCTGCGGCGCTTGCTGTCGACATACAACATATGTACATAATAAGTGCTTACAAATAAAATGTTTACAAATAAAAAATTTAATTCAAATCCTAACATCCTTCAATTTAATATTATTTGTAGATAAATGCGAAAGTTTGTGTGTGAGTGAGTGGTTATGTTTGTCGCTCTTTCACGATTGAATGGCTTGAGAGGTTTGCCACATGCATGATATAGAAAACTCGGGCCCAGGGCTAAAAAAACTACGGGCTCCTATATATAAATTGTATTAATTTAAAAGCATATGGCCCAAATCGCCGAAAACGAAACCAAGGGCAACAATTCTTTTCTCAGGTTTCGCAGATTTTTGATTATATCTGGGTCATACATATTATGAGGTATTAGATAATATGAATATTAACACGAATCTCCTTCTAACAAACATGAAAATTCACTTAATCCTCAGACACCTTTTAGTTAAAGAAAATTAAAAAAACACAACATGAAATTAATGGTTGTTTATATTCAAGGACCAACATTATACTTGCTTCGCTTGCCCCATTGTGTTTTCGGTGAAAAATTTTTCTAACGTAATAGTCTTTTTTACTAATTGAATTTTTGCTAAAATCATTTTTTAATTAGTCAGAGATAGGGCTAATTTTGAAAGCAACATTGTAAGCTATTTAATATGCTATTGGCCCATAGTCGAAAATGTATATTTTTTTTAACTTAAGTAGGCTCAGAGAATAAAAACAGGAACGAGCGAAANCGCTAAAATCATTTTTTATTTAGTCAGAGATAGGGCTAATTTTGAAAGCAACATTGTAAGCTATTTAATATGCTATTGGCCCATAGTCGAAAATGTATATTTTTTTTTAACTTAAGTAGGCTCAGAGAATAAAAACAGGAACGAGCGAAATAAGAAGCTAAAAGAAGAAGAAGATTTTTTAATTTAATAATAAAACTAATTGGAATTATTTCGAGTATTTTTCTAGTACTATTATCCCTCAAAATGCCCTTTCTTATGGTTCTATACAATTTTTCCTTCAAAGGTTACGGCCACTTTAGCTGCCGTGTCCTCGAATCTAACATCGCTAAACCAAGCATATGCTTTCTAGCTCATTGCATCATCTCTCCGCCGTCATTCTCAACCCACTAATGAGTTAATTTTTTATTTTTATGTTCACAAATTTTAGGCAATGATATCCTCTATACATACATACATATTTAAATAATATTCTCGTATACGAATGTTATTGCTATTGAAAACCGTTCCAGAGTACTGTTTACTTAATCTAAGTTTAAACTGCCACTGAAAAACTGGCCCTTAGATGTAAGTACTGTGAAAAAAGTAAATGCACAATTACCTACGATCGTTTAGGGGTGTGATACAATGACGGGAGGACTGTCTTCAGGTATGTACCTCAATATATGCAATAGAAGCAAAAAATTTAATACTTTAAAATTTTAAACTTCGAAAAAAAGACAATTTAGATAGCATCGTCCATATAAAAAGTTCATAGATATTTCTTTACTAGTGGTTAACCACTAGTCCATAAATGCATGTGAATAAACAAAGTCCGAATTTTAATGCTGCTCTATACCGAAAAAATATACTTATATTTTTTATTTCCGCACAAAAGTTTTCCTTATATCGTATATGGGTGAAACAATTATTCATACAAATTGTGTAGCATTCTTGATCATTGAATATTTTCCAATCGGAAAACTCTTTTTCACTTTGGAATACTACTAATAATAATACTCAGTTCTTAATTTGACCATTTTTTAATTCGAACGATTTTCTATGAGAGTTTTTGACGTAGAATACGTCTTACGTTTCGATATGGAGGGAGGCTATGCTGAAATGTTGTAGTTGTAATTTTTAGAGCTCCACGAAAACGCTTATTGCACGAGTACTAATGAAGCGATTTCAAAGAAAAGTGTAGCATTTCAAAGATAAAACTCCAAACCTATCGACAAAATTCATTTTTGTAAGTAACGAATTCGGTTTCTGGCGTAAAAAGAACGGTAAACTTTGGCTTATTCTGGAGTAAATTGTGAGCCTATAAAGTGCTCCAGCAGCTTATGATTTGCAAATATAACTTTCATTTTCGGATTCCTTGGAGCAATAGAAATATTATCATGTACGGATTTTATACAAATTGAACAAATATTGAGCATTTTAAGGCGAAAAATTGTTGAAAAAATTCGCAATGTTTTTTATTACCAAAATGCTTGAAAACCCCTTGAATGATTTTGTTTTTTGTTTTCATTAATCAAAAATTCAAGAGTTTTCCTTTCGTTTGGTATATTGGTATTGTTTTATTTGTGGGGAAATCTCTAGTTTTGAACTGGTGCGCTTCTAGTACATTTAGAACGACTACTAGTTCGCGATAAATCTCTTTTGCCTGCAAACAACTGGCGAATTTAACACGGCTGCATTACCTTTTCTATAGTTCAGAACCAGTCCTAAATTCGACATAGTTCGCTTTGCACCCCATTTTCTATAGTTTCGAACCAGTTATAAACGAAAAAAGTAATAAGCTGTTTTCTTTTTGGGTTACCATGGAGCAATTTTTAATTATTTGCAGAGAAATGTATTTTCAATCTGAAATCAAACTTGTTTGAATGAATGTAAATTAAATTGTGCATTTGAAAACACGTTTACATACCTTTGGCAGTAGCTGAATTTGCAGAGGTGCTGACTGTTATTGGTTATATTCCAGAAGGTCCGAAAATGTTAAGATGTTAACACAAATATTAGTTTTGTATTACCAAACTATGAAAATGCATCTGCGACGTGCATAATGAAAGCGTATTTGAACGAAAAACCCGCCAAGCAAAAATCTATTTGAAGTAAACAAGCCCCCCGCTGTATCCCTTTTCCAGTAGTTTCGAACTAGTTCAAAATTCGCCAGATGAGATCTAGTTCGTTCTGCATCCCCTTTTCTATAGTTTTGAACCAGTTCTAAATTTGTCATTTTAGATATAGATTTCTAAAATTGTTTTTTAAAAGTAGTTACTATCGGACTGGTTCGTTTTTGGCGATAAAGATCTAATACGGAACTACAAATTTGGAGGGAAGGAGACAAAAAGTATGTATGTGTGCGTAAGTACATATTTCGGCTTGTGATAAACAGATGGCGCAATATTTACAACCTAATCGTAATGTACATATGTAATTACACGTACATATGTTTATTGCAGTTAATGGGGCTCTGTTTCTATTTTTTAGTAATCTATATATGTCTATATATATTATATATCTACATGCATTTTGAAGAGAAACAACACTTAGAAAATCCAATCCAAGAATAAAAGTAAAGATAGATAAAGAAAAGGATAAAGGCCACGGTAAAAATAAAAACAAAAACGAAGTTGCGTAAAGATAAAGGGAAAAATTAAGACCAAGGTAAATTTAAACACTTTACTTATATATATAAGGGAAAAGGTGAAGGGGAATATGTAGCTGAAGAAAATGATAAACATACAAATAAAAACAAAGATAAGTATAAAGAAAAAAATTAGGATGAGGATACCGATAAAAGTATAGATGAAGATAGAAGAAGATAGATTAAAATAAAGGGAGTTGTAGAGAAAAGGCTATAGATGGAGGCACATAGACCCAATCTGGGAACTATTTCAGGATTTTCGGGATTCTCGGTACTTATCGATATAATAACCGATAGTTTGTCGGTTTCGTTATCGATATTGTTATTGATTTTGCTATCGGTTTTGCTATAGATATTATTATCGATTTTGATATCGATATTTTCATCGATTCTTTTATCGATGTTTTTATCGATTTTGCTATCGATATTATTATCGCTTTTGTTATCGATATTTTTTTAGAGTGTGCTTTCGTTTTCAATTTGGATATGCTCTTAACCATACCACGTATTCTACGTCTAAATTTAGCGGGTGTATCTCCGATACAGCCTGCAGACCAAGACAAAGGCGCTGGATTGTTCCTTTTTTGGGGTTTTTGGGGGACTTATAAAAAATATAGACAGAGGCCGATGTGGTATAGTGTTTAGTAGTTCGCACTTCCATTCCGCATGGCCTGGGTTCCAGCCCAGCCTCCGACTAACATAAAAAAAAAACAAAAAAACGGTGTTTTTAACAGCGGTCGCCCCTAAGCAAGCAAGGACAAAACTCCGCGAGTATTCAACCAAGAAAAACAGCTTCATGTTAAAATACAATCGCCGTTTGGAGTCGCCATAAAACTGTAGGTCACTCACTCCTCTTTGTGTGACAACATAAGGTGGCGAGAGAAATTAATCTCCGAGTTTAATTTTTTGGACCATCCATATTGACCACCGACTGTGAATTTGTTACTTAGGCGATTATCGCTGGTGACCACAGTGTAGTAAATTTTTCGAGTGAATTGAATAGCGTTTGGCTCAAGGGGTTTAAAAATGGAAATAATAATGACATTTTCGTTTCCCCAATTTTTTTATTTTTTTTATTGCCGCCCTCTTAGCGTTTTTGCGTAGAGAGAAATAAGAACCTAAGATATTTCGGCCTTGAGAAAGTTAATGTGAATTTGCAGTAAAATTTCGATACCCCAGCCAACCATAAATTATCCTGGCATACACCAAAACAGTTTGCAATGCAATTACTGCACAGTTCTTAGAGTTACATTTACGTGTAAAGAAATCCGTGTTAATGAGTAAAAACAAAGAGAACCAAATCTGTGATGAAATGCGAAATTAATTTCCTCATTTCTTTGAAAACATTTTAAATCGAAAATAAGCTTAGCCAATTCTGAGTTGAATAAACTAAGGTACTTAAAATGTGCATGATTTTATTGACACATCGTTAATCAGCATTTTGTATACACTTGTGGACTGCGCCGCGCCTCTACTCGCAATATTATTCATGAAAAGTGATTCACAGTGAACAGAGTTAAGAACCGGCACGTACACGGGCATATATGAATGTATGCGTATAACGATTTACATATTAATCCATAAAACAAAAGCGAAGAAAACACTAGTGGATACAAAAAGCTGTAAACAGATGCCCGATAATCAGATCAACGTTGAATAGAAACGTCGAATGAAGAGTTGACGCAATGGCGCGATGATGCACCAGCGAGATGATGAGCTGACATTGTCAACCTACGCGTGCGCGCGTCTGAAATGTACACACATATACAGCTCTGTATGCACTCACATATGTACAACTGGCGCTTTCACCACACATCAAACGCACATAAGTTCATAAATGAATCTGAGGCAAGCAAATTCATATGAAAGAGAATCATAACAATTCGAAATGAGCGCAATGTTGCTGTGTTTGCCGATACCACTGCTCGTGGACCAATTCGAGATAATTATAGCCGCGGATACAGCGCATCATGGAGATCATTCCGTTCAGTCGAGAACAAAGAGTGGCATTGACACGAAGCATTGCCGCATCGCTGCTGTTTCATACAAAAGCCAAAAGGCTGTGCGATATTTAAAAACCGTTGAAGCAACCTTCTTGTGCTCTATTGCAATTCGTAATTTGTATCTTTGTGTCATAAAATGGTGCGCGCGCATAATTTCAATCTAATTTACGGCGTTTTTGTAGTGAAATTTGCTTTCGCCGCCACTGCTGCTGTTGCTACAGAGAACGGTAATGATATAAATGCGCTTTATATGCATCAACTGTTCAACAATATTAATACAAACGTTGATCCATGTGAGGACTTTTATGCCTACGCCTGCGGTAATTGGGCACAAAACTATAACGCTGACGCGTATGTTGATGTGCCTGGTTATATGGACCATAAAGTGAATCAGCAGTTGCTGGACGCATTGCTCGCATCTAAGGCGACAAATGAAAGTGCTGTGGCCCAGCAAGCCTGGCAATACTATGAATCGTGCATGACACTCAAAGCGCCCGCGCTGAATGCATTTCTGCGTTACGTGCAACAGGCATTGCACTTTGAATGGCCCATATTTCGCGCTGATTGGCAGCGACCTTGGCAGAATGCCACACACTTCGATTGGTTGCGGGTAATTGGTGGCTTACGCGCTTATGCGCTGAATGGCGTGTTTATCATGCAACATGTGAATGTACGACTCACCAACGGTACGCACTACTTGCTGGAGTTGCATGCGCAGCAACCGGCGGTGGTAAGGGCGTCGTCGTCACTACCGTTGCGGCACCAGGATGTTGAAGATATATTTATCAATTTCGGTTTGACAGTGGAGGAGGCGCACAATGTAAGCGCCGACGTTATGGCGCTAGAACAGGCCATGAATGATGCAACCAGTGCTTTTGCGTTACTGAATGCCAACACGTTGAATGTAAGCGATACTAATGCGACGCGCGCCAATTTGACCAGCTTGGAGATGAATGTGGCCGATTTAATGGAGTTGGTGCCACAAATTGATTGGCGCAAGTACTTGGAACACGCGCTCGGTCGTGCGGTGGATTTAGAGAAACAGCTAGTGCAAACCTACTCCTACGATTTGCCGTACTTTCGCCAATTGACCAATGTGCTTGCCGCACATTCAAATGAAACAATTGCTTACTATATAATGCTGAAGTTTATGTATCAATTGAGTGCCGATTTGCCAGCCTCCGTGCTCGCTGCGGACAAGTCTACGCATTGTGTACGCCTGCTGCGCGGTTATATGCCATTAGCGGCTAATTACCTTTACGAGGAACATTTTTATAAACATAGGCGTGCCGCGAGTGATGCCGCGCTCCAGCGCATGTATAATAAATTGCGCACCAACTTCGCACAACTGGTCGCTGCCAACACAATGCAGCTGAACGCCAGCGAACGCGCTTACATACTCGACGAGCTGAGCGGCATGCAGCTGCGCATCGGTAATGTGCCTTATGCAGCGGAGAATTTGACACGTTTTGTGGAGAAGTACTATGCGGATGTGCGCATGAATGCAAGCGATTTTTATTTCAATCATATACAGCTGATCCACAGCAATGTGCGACGCATGCAGGCGAAGTTACTGAATTTACCACGCGCGGCTAATGCATCGCAGCTGGTTTACGAGCATGATTTCGAAACGGCAAGCTCTTCTTCACCGGTGAAGATTTTCGATAATGTAGTGCTTGTGCCATATGGATATTTACAGCTACCGCTGTATGATCATCGACTTGATGCGCTGCTGCAGTATTCGCTTTTCGGCTTCATACTTGCGCACGAGATAATGCACGCTTACGATCTGTTTCACATTATTTACGATCATAAAGGTAATTTCAATGCGCTGGGTTTGGATGTGGCGGAGCACTATTGGGATTTCATTAACTGTACGCAACAGACGCAGCTGAATGATGTACTCTCCGAGAATATGGCCGATGTGGCGGGTTTGCGTCTGGCCTACCAAACATATTTCGGTGCAGATGAGGAGGTCGGCGCGGTTTCGGATAAATCACACCACATTGCTGATACTGATGTGGCAAATGAACCAAAGACAGCTACAACGCATTCTGAAAAAGCTAATGCGGAAATTAGTAAGCCACTTGCCTCTGATAATAATGCAATTCCAGGTAATTTGGCAAACGCTACGCCAGATGAGGTCTCATTATCGCTACTGCACGGCAATTTCACACGCCCACAATTGTTTTTCATCAATTCGGTGCAATTTTTGTGTGCTAATATGCCGCGCATTGAGGCGATGGACGTGAAAGTACTGCACCTCGGCCATGATATGCATCATGTGCGAGTGCGGCGTAATTGGGCGAATTTGGAGCATTTTGCGACCGCATTTCAGTGTGCGCGTGATACGCCGATGAATCCGAGCGAAAAATGTCGATGGTGGTGAGCGGTTGAGTGAATGTGCAAGAGCAGAGTATGCGGTCGTCCGCGGTGCGGCATTGGCCCGTTCATAAGCGGATTACAATTTTCTAATTTCAAATGTGTATATGTGTGTGAAAAGAAACGATTTATGTTAATAGCAAATCGTGAACTTATTTTTGTTAAAGTTTTCGCTTTTGACGCGGTTGGAATGCTTGCAAAAAATGTAGCTTACAACTGAATACGTAAACAGTTTATAATTTTTACTCTTGACCGCCTTTAAGTATGTAACAAATTTGTATGCCTTGTTTAAGAACTATTTGTACATTTTATGATAGCGTTTGCAACTTACCGTTTGTGTTGGTTTTTTATTTATGTATGTATTTCCGTAGACCGAATTGTAATTCCAAAGTTATTTCTGAAAATAAATGTAAAGTTTTACAATTAAAAAATTTCTTAAGTTAAGGTTTCGAATATTTAAAGGCAAGTTATATATAATACAACTCTTTGTTCAGTTTTTTTGTAACTTATAGCCTTAAGAAATTTATATAGAAATAGCTAATACACATGCATTCCAAAAATTTTCAGGTTGAAGGGAGAAAAAGTAAGTGCAACGAGAATTTGAGTTTAGTATGTATGTATATAAAATGAACAACATTCGAAAATTTCTACGGCCTCCTTATATATACCATAAAGGCGCACACGACAACTTGGAAGGAAAACTCGCCAAAAACTTGACTTAAATTTGAGCGTAAATAAATTTTTTTTTTATACAATTTACCTTGAAATGTAGAGACATAACCCTAACTTCGAATATTTAGAAATCTTTAATGTTTGCTATTATTCAAAGGATTGCATATTTTCCATCTTCGAAAAGTCTTCCAGTTACATATTATGTGTAGAGTCGGCAAAAAAAACTGATAACGCCATTTCACAGCTTCAGGGTATCTACACTTGGGATTCTAAAACAAACAGTCAGCCACTGGGACCGATGTCCAGGACATATCTACTTAAATTATGGAGTGAACACTTATTCACGATATTAAAAGATAACTATACTGAAACCAGCAGAGGAGATCAGAATAAGAATAAAAAATAAATAAATAAAAATCTTAAATTGGTAGCAACCAATTGTATCAAGCATCCTTGCACACTCAAATGTTGAGTTGGAATCAACACCACATTTCGCTGTGTTTATGTCGTCAGTTCATAAGGATTGCTCTCTCTCTCTCTGAGAGACACCCTTATGCCTAAGACTTATAGGTCATCTAAAATAAGTCTTAAACCATAAACAGACGGATCAACTCGGGAATTAACTGCAGTTGATCCGGATCAAGTCCGAGTTAATCCGGATCAACGCTGCCGTCTGTTCAAGCTTTTACATAAACAATGCAGAAATAACCTCGGAGGCTTGCCATTGCTGCCGAGGGGCGGCCGATGTTAACAAATATCGACGTGATATCGTTTATAAAATGCAGGAATCGAACCAGGCCTAAAAGGCTACCCTGAGGGACTCCTAAAGCAGCATCAATAACGCGAGAAATGGAATTTTTAAACATTACCTTTTGTGCCTATCATCCAGGTATAAAAAAGAGCCAACCGTAGAAAATTAGTTGAAGAAAACAGAGATCAAGTTTATAGATGAGTATACTTTGTCAAATGCTTTACTTTAAAGGTTGCGAACTCAAATAAATTTGTAGCAGTTGATATGCCTTTGGAAAATCCATATTAGCAGTATGCAACGTTAATGGAGATATAATGCGTCAATTGATTTGTAATAATTGCTTCAAATAAATAAGGAATTGCAGCTATGGCCCGACTACTAGATGTATGGACTGAGTTAACTTGACATAGTTTGAATGGGTAGTCAAAATTTACTTGGAAGTTAATGGGACAATTGGAACCGATAAAATTAATTTTCTTCTTGGGTATTCTAAGGGCATATTAAGTGACCCTGGCATGAACATTTTTATGAACCGACAGAGAAAAAAATCGTAGCACATCCTAATGTATGTATCTGATGCACTTGCATACATATTTATTTGTATACGCATGCCTCCCTATTGTACACGTATTACCTTTACTCAGCCGCTAACAGCGCAGCAGGTAAAATGCAAGGAACAATATTTAAACTGCATTCGCATACAGCTATTTACTTGCAAAATTGCATTTAATTCAATCAAGTAAAAAACTTTTCAGACAGTAAGAAATTCAATTCGCCTTAATACATATTCAGCTTCACTAAAAGTTTGAGAGTCAATATGAGAAATTGCACAGCATTTAAATAGAGTAAAATTTATTTTGGTAACTTGACAAATTGCTTGTAGTAATATAAGTTCATAGTTGTAGAATTTTATTTTGAAGTAACGAGGTAAATACGGATAAACTAAACTTTTGGATGTGGAGCGAATCAGCGCCAAAAATGCAGTAGTGCAATTCTTCTGACAAATGCCAAATTATTCTCCCCACAGGTAGGTATATGTATGTATGTATGTATATAGGCACGGATAAACTGCCTGTGGATTTCGCCGCCTAGTTGTCAACTGCAGGTGTGGTATCGCTCTAAAAATCAATAGTTAGCCCCAAAAATGAAGTCATTTCCTTCTCATAGAGAGCTCTCGGGATTTTTGTTGTTGTTTGGGTATTCGCCTCTTAATCGCATATTTCGCTATTCGTTGGCAGTAATGGAAATGTCGTGCGATTAAAAATCAATACTTGGCATATTCCCACGTGACGCAGCAATGCAAAAAACAGCGGTTGACAAGCAACCATTGCACATTGCTACATACTAGTGTTGCCACAATGTTTTTGTATTTGTTACCAAAATTACAAAAAAAAAACAGTTAGCAATTCAATTATTTTTACTCTCTAATTAACGAAACAGCCCGAAAAGCGTGTAGAACAAAGCTAATCTATCAAACTTATTTCTTTTATGGTGCTGGCAACTATCTTAAAAATCACCTCATTCTTTCGAAAGACTTTTGTCAATTCTGGCAACTATCCTTTAAGCTTTTTACTGTCTTTCGAAATAATAATTGAAATGTCTGAAAAAGAGAATCTCTTAGCGTTATGTTGTTCGCCTTTTAGCAATAAGTTCTTTTTAACTCAATTAAATTAAGGATATATATGTATTTTTATTTTTAAATTAATAAATAAAAAAATATATTAAAATAAAAAGAAAATATATATATTTTCCTTGCTTACATAAAAAAATAATAATTTAGGAAAAATATAAAATTAAATAAGAGAAAGATGATTTAATTTTGGATTGATAATAAAAATTGTTTAAATAATTATTTTAATATTTTTTTTTTTTTATGTTGAAAAGGAAAATCTATTTTTTTATTTCATTTGATTTTTAAAATATTTTTTATTTATTATTTTAAAAAGAAAAATACATACAGTGACGAGCAAAACTGTAACATGATGTAACACTTTTTATTTCAGCCACCGCTATCTTTCATAGTTCTAACGACTTTCATACTTTTGTTGTATATTCTTATTGGTACACTCCTACTCCCGCTCTCATAACGATTTGAGGTCAATCCAACAACAATAAAAAAACCTGGAGACAAAAATGTAAGTTAAGGCAAATGTTACAGTTTTGCACTCACTCTCAGTTTTGCATTTTACAGTTATCTTTTGCTTAGTTGGAAGTCAGATGACTTTTTTCTGTATTGTAATTTATTCAAGAAGTGATCACCAATAAATAATATGGTTAATCAGGAAACATAAATGTAAATAATAGATTTACTGCGAAAAGGCGGGACCGCAGGGAAAGTGGCAAAAAATTGTGGAGTTTGCCACATGAAAATGTTAAGACTGAGAAAAAATATAGCCTAAAGTGTTACTAAGGACAAAGAAAGTCTGTCAAAATATATTACAGTCCGATATCTTGTGAACTTAGTAGCAAGTAGCGCTGCAGGCACTACTACAGAAGCGCTTAAGGTATTAAAATTGAATGCAAATCAGTAGATAGTGAGGCGAAAAATTGCCAAATTGCGCAAAATGGATCATAAAAGAAGAAAAAAGCAAATTTGATCAAAATACATGTGCGAGTGTGGCAGCGTTTTGCTGCATCGCACGAAAACCGGACCGTTGCCTATTGGGATATGTTAGGCCTTACAGAATGCAATAAAAAACACATTTTTAAGATTTAATTGAGGGTTATTTGGTCTGACAAGACTAAATTAATAGCTTTCAATCAGATGGCCGGGCATGGTATTGGATCAAAGGGCCAAATTAAGCCTAAGCGCATCATGTAAGGCAAACTGTGAATCACAGTGGTCGGTCAATAATAGTTTGGGGTTGTATTTCAAAAATGTTGTTGATCCGTTTGTACGCATTATGCGTAAGGAACAGTATCTGTTCATATTTTAACAAAATTTGCAAGATGTAGTCGAAAAAATTAGAGTTTCTGCTGAAAAAGCAACCAAAACACACTGCACATGTTCGCAAAGACTGGAACAAAAGCAGAAATTTGCTAATTTGAAATGACCTCCACAATCGGAGGACATGAATCTCATCGAGAATTTGCGAAATCAACTAAAAGCGCATCTTACTAAGTATCCAAGTCAGTCCAATGGAGTACATGAGCGGTGAAATCACACCAAGGATATATGGGAGGCTATACCTCCAGAATGTTTACAGGCATACACATTAGGTATGCCAAATTGCAACCAGGAACTAAATAAAGCAAAAGCATACTGAACATTGTGTTAATAATTCTTTTTTTTTGTGAAAATTGTCAAAAAGTTATTAAAAATATATGAGTGCAAAACTGTAACATATGCCTTAATTTACATTTTTGTCTGCTGGTTTCGTAAATGTTGTTGAATTGACTTCAAATCGTTATGACAGAGGAAGCAAAGATGTACCAATAAAAATATACAACAACCGTATGAAGTAAAAAGTGTTACTCCATGTTACAGTTTTGCTCGTCACTGTATATATTCTTAATTTAATTTAGTTAAAAAAAATAAATTATTGCTAAAAGGCGAACAACATAAATAATTAAAAAAATAATACATTGTTTCTAAAAATTTTATTCAATTAAACTAAAATACATTTTTCTTTTTAAAACAATAATGGATATCTTAAAAAAAAAAAATTCAACATATTTTCTAAAAATTAAATACATCACAAAAATCACCATTTTTCTATTTAAGACAAGAAAATCTAATAATTACAAAAAAAAAATAATGTAAAAAAGAAATGGTAAAAAAATAATTGCCCAAGGTTTCGAAACCCGAAACGGCCTTTTGAAAGTCTTACCAGTGCTTCGCTCACTCGGCCATTGCGACTGTTGGATCGACGCGAGATAGATGACATACAAATGCTTTAACTGAAAATAGTTTTTCACCAAGAGTGGTGAATGAGAGAGCTTCTTTCTAAAACTTTTATATTAGAATAACAAAAGTCGTTGGAACTATCTTGCCAGCTCTCTTGCATTTGTCTTATGAAATACTTTTTTCTACCCAAAATTTTATCGAATTTTTGAGATTTAAAAAGTACTAAAAATTTTCAATCTCAATTTTTTTTTAATTTTGAAATAATCGGGGGGTGTCTTCATTTTTTCATAATGGGGTAACCCAAAATGTTTATATTTTAAGGACCAACCTAATACATTTATGTCAGGAGATGAAATCGCTGACACATATCATTAGGTCAGGTATTGTAAAGTTAGAATACCAGCACCATGCTGTTCAGATGTTCAGATGTTCAGAGCTTTTCAAGCCTTCAGCGCTTTCACTTCACTTATAGGTTTTTCTAAATAAGCTGCGCCTTCAGTGCCAGCGCCTGAAAAGCTTGTTATATAGAGTTATCTAACATAAACTTGGTCGAAAAACTAAATTGGCCGTCCCATCGAGGTTCTAAGGAATTGGGCCTGGCTTACGACACATTTTCCTTCCGTTAATATGTATAAGGTCCAGCTCATATACCGACCGAAGTCAGAGCTGGCCATTTACAGTGCCATATATAAGCTTTATTGCAATTGGGTATTTCTAGACGAATATTTTGTCATCGAGCCGATGTCCATTCACCACCTAGATCGTGCGATTTGACACCTTTTTAACTTTTTAATGAGCCGTACTTTTCGGCTAAACCTAAAAATTTGGAGCACCTCAAAACCAACTTGTGTCAAGTTATGGCCGAGTTGATGACCAGCAAATACAAAAAAAGGGTTGACAATTTTCTTAAAGGATTAACGATATAAGGTTTGCAAAAATTTCACACATATGGGGTAGATAGCTCAATGATATGGGGTGGGGCAATCTAGGGAATTGATTATTCATTATCGCCTTCCTTAATTGGAAAATGTTACCAAACTGAAGAATAAATAACCAAGTGACCAAATTCGAAAAAGAAGCAATAATATTAAAAATTTTGGTAAAAATTACCAAAACGGCAACGCTGCTACATGCACACATAAGTAACATAGGGCATACCTACATAGATACATAACTTAGGGCAAAATACAAAAGACAAACATGTGAACCAACAAATATCCGCAAAACAAACCAAAAAAAAACTCTTCGTTTCGAATGTCAGTTGCCGGTTGTTGGTTGTTAGGTAGTTGCTGTCAGTTACTGTTGCCCATTGCCCAATTTTCAGTTTGTTGAATGCCCTCTTTTTACCATTCTGTAACTGATGGTGGAAGGGCGGTTGTTGGTTGGCTGGCTGCTGAAAATGTCGAAAACCGCATCAATAAGTCGCACAAATTGAATTGAATGGAAATGGTTTATATTTTTTGTTGCTCTAAATTGCAGAATTTTCGAATTTTCCGTGTGCATTTGTACAGAAAATCGGCAGAATATTGCGGCGGAAATTGAGATTGTCAACGTAGCTCGAAACCCTGGTGGCATATTTAATGCATTTTGCCATTCTATTTTGATTTTTCTGTTTTTAGGGGGCAATTGATTTGGTCGGCCATTAGCAAATTAACGTGTGATATCGTTGGTGGAAATATGAAAACGTTCGAAATATGAAAATGTAGAGAAATTTCGTTTGTATGTATGTTGTGTATGTTATTGCATTTGCAAAGGTTGCGATGCAAGCAAATTGATGAATCGAAAGCTGCAGCTTACATTGCAGAGTAAATATTTCATTTATCCCTGCATTTTTGTCAGATCTCAAAAAATCGAAACTTGCCTACATATACATATATGTAGCTTAAAAATTGTTCTTTTTTACAAGCTATACGTTACTTTCACCTGTGTGTAATAAAATCTTGCAATCAATTTGAAACCAATTGCCCGAGGAACTAGTGACTTGCAATGCAATATGAAAGATGA
Source organism: Rhagoletis zephyria (assembly GCF_001687245.7). Lineage (NCBI taxonomy): Eukaryota > Metazoa > Arthropoda > Insecta > Diptera > Tephritidae > Rhagoletis > Rhagoletis zephyria. The sequence goes on from NW_016161621.1 coordinate 48,383, forward strand.
TTTAATCCGACAAATGACGCTTTCCTTTGTATGTATATTGCTTAAATAGAAGAAATTAGCTCCACACACCATTTTGCCGATAGGTGGTGCGGGGTCGAAATATTTTGAAAACCTTTAAATTTCAATTAGTTTATGCTTAGATTATATATTATTTATATATTAAGGATTAAGGATGAGTCTGGACTCAATTCACTGCAATAGCCGTACAATGAAGACAAGGGTTGCCACGAACAAAATTGAAGGACGAAGTGCAAAAAGGCCCGTCTGCACTCGGGATGAGTAGAAAATTCGCACAGGAGAAAGGCAAGTGTTGAAGTTTTTTGGACTCGGCGCAAACTGACAAACAGTTGTAGAGCCAAATATGAAGAAGAAGAAAATTTTATATAAATAAGAAATGATGGTAAAAAAATAAAAATCAAATCGGCGTGGCCAATATGCACTTGAGGAAAAATTCTTCAGAGATTATAACATAGGTACGCTCAGCTCCACTTGAATAGGTACACATTTTTTTTCTCAACATCTGAGCTTATATCTGAACTTGTAAGCATCGGAGAAGTTTTATTTAATCTCATTTTGAAGAATGGTCAATTTCGAAGAAAAGTAAATAAACTTTGATTACTTTTGATTTATTTCACTTTAACAAACTGCACGAAAATTATGCTTATTATTTCGATTCACTGGGATAGGCACAGTGGCTTTTACACAAGGAAAGGTCTACATTGAACCAACAAAAACACACCATTCATTTTAATGCTACTACATATATAACACTTTTAGTTTTGGATTTACACTTTACATCTCTAATTCCCTATCTGGAAGTGCGCCTATTTCACTCATTCTTGCTCTTTTATGCATTTTTTGCAGTTAAAAGTGCACCTACTTTGCCCATTCTTGCTCTGTTACAGTTATAAGTGTCTTTTATATTTTTAAAAAGGTTTTAAGTGCAATTTCAATAACTTTGCTTTACACACAAAGATGCTATGCTTACTTGTGCACATTCAAGTGAATCAAAATAATAAGCGTATTTTTAATAAAATCCAAAGTAATCAAAGTGTTTTCTTCATTTTCATCACTTTTCTTCAAAATCGATCATTCTTGAAAATGAGATTAAAACAGAGCGCATCTGATGCCCACTAGTCCAGATATAAGCTTAGATCTTGAGGAAAAATGTGTACCTGTTCAAGTGAAGTGAAGTGTATATGCTGTCCTGACATACTGGAAATTCAAAGAATGCCGTATGTTGCAATATTTTTACGGGCCTTTATAAAAATTGCTACTCTGTAAATTTGCATCAAAATCTGTTTGGAATCATATTATTTTCCACAAAAACACTTTCAATGTTGCTAGTTGAAAAGTTTACCCTCTAGTAGGCTG
>NW_016161622.1:0-4537 GCF_001687245.7 Rhagoletis zephyria
CAAATAACAATTTGCAAAATGGTAAAATTTTCCGTATAAACGCTGAGTTCATTTTTTATTTGAAAATACTAAATCACGCCGTGGTACTATTTGTAAATAAGCGCAAGACGCCGCCATTCTTAGGTTTTATTTTCTTTTTCGATGGTCATCTTATTGCATTTTTTATAATCAACACGTTGCTATTTTTAACTTTATTTCCTTTTTCGATGGCCTTTTTATAATAAGGCAATATTAAAAAAGAATATTTCACCATCGAATAAACAGTGAGTTAGGTATTTGCAAATTATTTTTATTTGCAAATAGCTTACGTATAAACGTAGTATATAATTTGCTCTTCTTCCAAACGCACATATAAATTTTCACAATAGTCACTCTGTACGTTTGCCATTTGTCGCACTTTTTGCACACAACCCAAACGGGTGGCAACATTATTGCGCTATGTTGCACAAAACGACTGCCAGAGGTCGTCTTCGGCGCTGTAAAATAGAAAACGCGCTGTGATTGGTCATTGCCTACTGTACGTTTTGCAAGTTAAAATTGAGGAAAAGTCACTTTGGAATAAAAAGTTAATGGAAACATATAAATTGTTGTTAAATAGTGCAAATTTTTCAAAATCTAAATACAAGTTCTTTTTCTCTATCGGTGGTGTATAAAATTTTGTGCAAAAAATATTGTTTATGGACTTTGAGTGAAAAATCGTTTTTCATAATGGCGGACTCGTTTGGGCTTGAGTTTTCGACTGGCGAAGCCATCAATTGAATAAGCGCTAAAGATAGTTTTGGGAGGAAGGTAGAGTATTCAATTGGATGCAAAAAAAAATGCAAACATTTTTTTCTTTTGAAATTTATTGAGAAACATTGCTTATGTTAAATATTAATGAATGATAAAATGCTCAATTAAATTGCTGAAAAATTGTAGCTGAGTGTGTGTGTGTGGTATGCCCGTCGTTACTAATAAATTAACCTTCAATTTTCATTCTTGCTTCTCTGCAGATTTTACTGGCAACATCGCGCGCTATTTATTTTTATAAAAGTTATTTTAAATAATTTTCGACAAATATTCCACAAAATATATTTTAAACAAAAATTTTAACCAAACTCAGTTGGTGGTAGTGAGAAAATATGAGTGGACGTGGTAGTCGAAAACGGGGTAGGCCCCCGAAGACGCCTAATGAGCGCGCTGGAACCAAATTTAATTATCAGCTGTTGAAGAAACCAAAATATTTGAGCAAAGCTAGTGATTCTCAGCTAAGCACTCCTTCCGCTTCGCGAGCATCTTCCCCCCAGGAAAGTGATGGCAGCCGGAGCTATAATCGGAAATCCACCAGTAAGAGCACCAGGGGTGGCAGATCACGTAAATCAACAAGCAGCACGGCTAATGTTAGTCGAAGAGGAGGTAATTGAATCGTAAACAAACCTTTTGTTTACATTTTCTTGTACTTGTATAATAGTATAATATCACATGCAGTCACCTTTTGAGTGCAATTTTATGATGATTATCCTTAAATTCTCTGGGAAGAGTTTTTTTGGCTTTTCTAATAGTATGGGATATAATTTTTTTCAAACATTTAAGGCACATAAGCATTTTTTAGAACATCGCCCATACATACATAATATGTACATACATTGGATCCACCATATGCCCGAGATACAAAGATACATATATTATTTGGCCCTATTGGGAATTTCACATGAACAAATATTCCCAAAAATTATAAAGCAAAACAAAAACAATGTTTCCCAATTTGTTTTTGTTTGGCAGGCTAAATTATGAGAACGATTTATTCACATGGAATTAGAGATAGGGCTGATTTACAACTTATTCCATTTACGGTATTAAAAATTAATTTATAAGTTAGTTTCGAAGTTATCCCGTTCGTATAGATCCCAGTAGATAATTTCAGGAGTTAAAAGCTCTTCTGAAAGGCCTTCCTGAGAGTCAAGAGGCCTTCCACTCTACATTCCTTTCTCCTTTCTTTTTTGTATGGAGTGGCACAAATTGAAGGGCTTCTTCTTTCGCTACCCATGGAAGCCCTTCCAGAAGGGAATTTTTTCAGCCCTTGGGTAGGCCTCTTAGAATGGCTTTACTTAAGAAGGCCTACCTAAATTATCTTCTGGGATACTAAAAAAAACCTTACTTTATTAAAACAGAGCAATCATACCTTTTACCAACATTCGTATGTATGTACAACTCAACTTAATTACAAAGCAGTATTTTGTCGTTGTTGCTTATACATACTGGATTTTCTCATCTACTCTGCTTTACAATACCAGAGATTATTGTCTTCTTTTAAAAAGTTTAGTTAAACAGCCGAGTATTGCTAAATACTTATATGGTCATATAAAATATTTGTTCCCGCTAATAGATTTGGGCAGTGTCTACACACACGTGCCACGGTAACTTTTACCGTAGATCCACGCTAAAAATTACGGTAGATCCACGGTAAAATCTAATCTTACTAATCAAAATTCTCCTTTCTGTGTTGCCGGAGAAGTGGGACAGAACTTCTTTCTGCATAGGCGGCCTTCGACCGCGCTTAGGGATTATAACCCTTACTTACAATTCTCCTTTCCGTGTTGCCGGAGAAGTGGGACAGAACTTCTTTCTGCATAGGCGGCCTTCGACCGCGCTTAGGGATTATAACCCTTACTTACAATTCTCCTTTCCGTGTTGCCGGAGAAGTGGGACAGAACTTCTTTCTGCGTAGGGGGCCTTCGGCCCCGCTTAGCGTTACCACCACACAATTCTCCTTTCTGTGTTGCCGGAAAAGTGGGACAGAATTTCTATCGGCGTAATTTTTACCGTGTATTCAAAGTAAACGCTACGTTCGCAGCAATTCGAATTGAGCGATAGCATTTTCCTAGATTTCACGAAAAATCGCACTACGATTGATTCTGTGATAGATCTAAATGTGCATATCATATGCGGTTAAGGTTCGAAAGTTGTTTTAGAAGTGCAGCCCTTGGTGCTGCCACTGTAATTCAAATATTTCCAGTATGTATTGGAATATGAGATGACTCTTATTTGTATGTGTATGTGTCAAAAGATGTGTCCGAGTTGGATAATGAAGAAACAACCGCGAAACTACTTGAAAATATGTTTAGATGATATCAGAACGGAGTTAAGGAAATTAAGCAAACAGAATGAAACTGCTATGAAAAAGTACACGGAGGTTGAGAAAAGATTTAGCGCTCTTGATACCCGATCAGTTGTTCCACATAACATTATAGCCGAGATTAATAGCCAGAAAAAAAGGGAGAGGAACGCTATAGCCCGTTCCAGAATCGATGAAAGCTGTGCCGACAGACTGAAATATGATCGCGAGCAATTAGCAGCAGCATTTCCGCAAGTAATACGTGAGACACTACCGACTTTGAAACTGCGCAGACTATGACGTCCGCCGGTCCCCGTCCCATAGTAATTGAAAAACCGTAGGAGGATGGGGCCAAGTTGCTGTGGAAATCTAACGCTCCAACCAAACAACAGTGATAAATCTATCTTCTATATTAAATATAGAAAAACTACTTACGGCCTGAATGTACCGATTCATAAGTTTATGTCGCTATTTAATGTTATATCTTCGCGAGTTGATATCGACATGACCAGAGAGTCATTCAAAAATTACTTAGAACATTATTGTATGAATTAAATTTGTTTCCTACCCTTAATTCTTATAAACTTATACCTTAATGTTATTATGTTCAATTATGTACCATCGAAACCTGTGAGGGCAAAGCCCAGTAGGTTGAACTTGAATCTTATCTTACTATCTTACTATCTTACTTCTTACTAATATTATAAATGTGAAAGTTTGTATGTTTGGATGTTTGGGNGGAACATTATTGTATGAATTAAATTTGTTTCCTACCCTTAATTCTTATAAACTTATACCTTAATGTTATTATGTTCAATTATGTACCATCGAAACCTATGAGGGCAAAGCCCAGTAGGTTGAAATTGAATCTTATCTTACTATCTTACTTCTTACTAATATTATAAATGTGAAAGTTNTAAATAAAATGACTGAACTGATTTGCATTAAAGTTTGCACACAGATAGCTTATGACCTCGATTACTTTTTTAAGAATTGCCACCTGTTTGAAAATGAAATTTTGCTCACAGATGGTTTATTACCTGGATTGAAAAATAGGCTACTTCCTTAACCGGTCTCCCAATCAGAACGAAATTTGGTACACGTTAGATGGCGTTATACTGAAAGTGATTCCGATAACTCAAGTTTCCTTCCATACAAATTGGAATTTTCNGAAATTTGGCACAGAGATAGCTATAGCCTAGGTTGGAAAATAGGCTACTTTTTTTTAGAGTTGCCATCTGTTAGAAAGGTTTAATTAAATTAATACGCGGAAATGAGTGATCTGATTTGCATCGAAGTCTTCGCACAGATAGGTTATGAGCTAGGTTGGAAAATGGGATTCTTTTTTAAAAGTTGCCACCTGGTAAAAAAGTGTAATTAAATTAATACGCGGAAAAGTCTGAACGGATTTGCATGAAATTTTGCAAGCAGATAGCTTATGAC